>NC_043970.1:16819646-17120896 GCF_902148855.1 Sphaeramia orbicularis
ATTGAACTTGAGGTAGACAACAAGACCGTTAGAAATGCAGTAAAATATGATTTGAAGTTAAAATCTTACACAAGAACACCAAAACACTTGTTGACAACAGCAACAAATCCAACTTTAGCAATTTTTGGGAATCATGTTTATGGCCGCCTTCTAGCCCAGATCTAAACCCTCTGGATTATGCTACTTGGGGCGTTTTAGAACATGCTACCAATAGAACATCACACAGCAATGTCGACTTTCTTAAAGATACTATTAAAGAAGAATGGGAGAAGTTGTCACTCGAATATTTGAGGAACACTTGCGCAAGTTTCAGGAAGCGTGTGAAGGCAGTTATTGAGAAAGAAGGAGGACACATAGAATAAAAACATTTTCTATTATGTCAATTTTCTTGTGGCAAATAAATTCTCATGACTTTCAATAAACTAATTGGTCATACACTGTCTTTCAATCCCTGCCTCAAAATATTGTAAATTTTGCTTCCCCACCCTGTATAGTAAAAATAGTTATTTTTTCAGATGACATTTGACCTTTAACCCAATCTCTCAACTGCAAAGGAATGTCTTATACCAGAACAGTTTTACCAAAACCACCAATGACTCAACACTGTGTTAGAACTCCTTGACATACCAAAATTTGAACTCAAATGCACGACTCACAAAAATGGAAGGTTTTAACAAAAGTATTTTCATAATGAAAAAAGTGATTAACAAAAAACGCTCTCAAGGAGGATATATCAAACTAAATAACAATCTCTATGATGAATAAAGAAGTCTTTCAGAAAAACTTGAAACAAAAACCTGACAAACATGGAAAACACCTGGTTGGCTGCTTGACGTGAAGACAATGACAGAATCAGACAAACTTGCACACGGCAAAGGGAGACAGGACTATTTATACATGAGGTAGGGGGAACACAGGTGACAACAATCGGGAGTGGGGCTGACAGTCACACTGACGGGAAAACACACAAAAGGAGGAAGTCAGGGTCTGAAACGAGAGGGAAGAGATGTGTACAAAATAAAACAGGAAGTGCAAGACAGGACCAAATGTGAAACTCTAACTGAACGTAAAGTGACTAATCAAACAAAGACAAAACACTGAAAACCAAAGATGAGACATGAAACACTAAACATTAACATAATTAATAAATCTGACCAGACATGACAGTCTGTATCCACAGACTGCATCACTCACTGAACTAAGTGTTTACTCACATCTGTATTACGGTATCAACTTTTCTTCGTCAAACAAAAACTCATAGCTGGTCGGTTAAAATGACATTGTGTTTTATAATCTTCACATGCTGCATTAGCTGATTATTATAGCTCTATTAGCTTAGCTCTGTTTTTAGATTGAAAACAGTCGCAGTAAAACCATAAATAACTTGTGTTTTCTGGTTTGTGTTGTCTAAATGTGCTGCACTAAAGATCTGTTTGGAATCATCCAAACAAGGTCAGAACTGTCACAGCTCACAGTTTTAGACTCCGTGGCCTTAGTTTCCTCCACCTGATTGGTTTAGGGGTTTTTTTTTTTGCAATGGGAATAATCAGCCTTGTTCTGAAAAATAACATGTATTAATGATATTCACATGATATGTCAATATTTTTAAAGTACAGGGTGGGGAAGCAAAATTTACAATGAACATTTAGTTGTTTTTTCTCAGCAGGCACTACGTCAATTGTTTTGAAACCAAACATATATTGATGTCATAATCATACCTAACACTATTATCCATACCTTTTCAGAAACTTTTGCCCATATGAGTAATCAGGAAAGCAAACGTCAAAGAGTGTGTGATTTGCTGAATGCACTCGTCACACCAAAGGAGATTTCAAAATAGTTGGAGTGTCCATAAAGACTGTTTATAATGGAAAGAAGAGAATGACTATGAGCAAAACTATTACGAGAAAGTCTGGAAGATACTATTAAAGAAGAATGGGAGAAGTTGTCACCCGAATATTTGAGGAACACTTGCGCAAGTTTCAGGAAGCGTGTGAAGGCAGTTATTGAGAAAGAAGGAGGACACATAGAATAAAAACATTTTCTATTATGTCAATTTTCTTGTGGCAAATAAGTTCTCATGACTTTCAATAAACTAATTGGTCATACACTGTCTTTCAGTCCCTGCCTCAAAATATTGTAAATTTTGCTTCCCCACCCTGTAACATCAACAATACCTTGAAAAAAATGTAATGAATTAATCATATAGAAAAAAGTCCCTGATTTTTACAGACCTTTATTATGACAATTATCGACAGTTACTGTTATGAACATTTTTTTCACAACAGTATTTAACATTACTGGGAACAGTGAAGTCCTACATGCTGTCCCCATATTTCACTCCATCTAGCGTGCCTTAGACATGCAACTGTTTTATATTTGTGCCTACGTGCCCAGGGACTGCAGATGGAAATTAGCAAGTAGCTAAATCTGGTACATGTTTTCTCTTATGAGATTAGATTTTTTAAACATTTTTTTTTTTTAATTTTGTGTGTGTGAGTGTGTGTGTGTATGTGTGTGTATGTGTGTGTGTGTGTGTGATGATCCCAGTTAAATAAAGTCAAAACAAAAAAATAGGATCAATGGCCTTGTAGCTCACCAACATGTTCTACCAAGAATCAGTAAAAAGTTGAATTTGTGAGGTTATCAGGTTATGTTAGAGTCCTGTGGTCTGAATGCAGATCAATCTCCCGATAGAAGTGGGTGGTACTTTGACTGGAGGAGAACTGAACAAATTAAATGAAAGTCCATATATGTCTTCCTATCAGTGCTCAATAGTAACTATATTGATATCTCTAACTATTTCCATGTTATAAACCATTAAAATATGGCCCATTACAAGTAAAGGCAAATGTCTAATAAGTCAAAAATTCAACAGAGATGCAAAACTGAAAGTTTATCAAAACTGTGAACAAATTTTGTACACATTGTCTCAAGGAAGCTACAGTTTTAAATTAATCCAACCAATAGTTTAGTTGGAGAAGATGCTTGAAGAAATTGCTAACTTAGACAATGACAATGAAGATGAGGACGGACACAGCCCCTTCACAATAGCTCATGGCCTTTTGGCCGATGAGCTGAACAGGTTTGACACTTTGTTTTTAATGCATTTGAGAAGGACTATCAGCATAATTAACCCCATAAAGATTAATTTCAGTCTCATGGATGGGATGGTTATACCCCTCAGAGTAGAGTCCAAATCCTGTCCCTTCTGTTGTGCCTCATGGGAAAAATGTCAATAGTGGCCAATGGTGAAAGACATAATTTCTTTTGCAAAAATAGTAAAGCAACATCAAGTTTTATGCTAAAACGCTCAATGGAGTGCATCACACCTACGTATACATGTCACCAAAAGGAAAACAGCTGCTGCCTTGACATATTTCACCTCAAACTTCAAGATCGAGGTGAAAAAGTGTTAAAACAGACGAAAATAACTCCAAGTCTGGTCATGTTCAAGCTCCGCAGACATCTTCAACAGCTCTTAACAGATTGTAGCGAGAAACAGTTACAATGACATTACCTGGGGTGTGTAGTCTTTGCATTTATGTATTTTCTCACTCTGAAATTGAAGTTTTATAATATTATGACTTTCTGGACTTGGAAAATTATCTTCTAAATTGACAAAGATCATATGTGTAAATAATTTACTAATTCAAACAGGATCAAAAAATATCTTGTCTCTCACCGTTGACTGCAATACATGCAATCTGAAAGAAAAAGACACCAGGCATTTCTCAATACGTGTTCTTGTGTGTTCTTCTGTTCTTGCGATCTTGTGAAACATCAACAGTTGGGGCCCAAGTATTGTTCCATTTAAAAATTCACACAAACCAAGGTCGGATGGACTTCCTGGATGTTTATCATGTCTCCTAGCTTAAAACAAGGATGCGCTGTTGGTGACTCGTGCACTTTTTTTTTTTTTTGGTTATTGTTGTCATCTTATAGAAAATCAGCATCCGTTTTGGAATAGATATTTGATCATGAACAGACGGCATCCCGAAAAACACACAACAAAATAAGTATAAAAATCCCAACAGTTCAACCTTCATCAAAGCCCATTGTTAATGTTAAAGCAAACCTTTTATAACTTTTTTGTAAAAATAAAGCTAACCTCTCATGAATCAGCAAAAATATTGATCAACTAGTCTGATTTCGTCTTATCCCTCAGAAACTTAAGTTTGGCTGCATGTTAATTGTCCTTATCGAAACACAGGACAACATATATGTTTTTGTCATGATAACATTAATGCCATGCTGTTAGCCGTATTACACAAAACAAAACACTAACCTTAATGTTACATGAGGAAACCGTCATTGAGTTGAGGATGTCCCATGAATATTTGTTCACAGGCAGGAGAAATGAATGCAAAAGTTCATGGGAGGGAGTGTCTTGGTGGTTTGTTATGTGTTAACTAACTAGTGTCTTTGGTATCAAGTAACATGAAAGTTGTCGATCAGTTATCATCATTATCGTTAACTCTCTTTGTCATAACAACACTAAACATTTCCTGATATTGAATCAACTTTTTTTGTGTCTTCCAGAGTATTTGTTAGCACAATGGACGTTGCTCTAACAGCAAAGCAGACAAAAAACAAAACAAAAACAAGTGGTGCCAGGTACAACAAATCCGCCCCTCACACATATTGTAGTTTATTTTAGTTTAGTTTACTTTGTTTCGGTTGATTATTATTTATGTTTTATTGATTATGTTTTAATTGTAATTGTGTGTTTTTAACCTGTCTCTTTTCCATTTCTGTAAAGCACTGTGAATTGCCCTGTGTATGAATTGTGCTATACAAATAAATCTGCCTTGCCTTGCCTATTTTGGCATGGATCCAACTGATGTCATCATGTCTATGCATGTGCTGATGTCAGCTTATCAATTGCCTCTATATATGTACCAAGTCTGAAGTGAATTGAAAGAAAATGTATGTATTTATAGACATTTGACACCAATAGTTTGGCTGCTACAGACATTTGAAATTTTGCCCATTATAAGTAAATGCGAGAAGACAAAACTTTGCAAAACTTTTAAACTTTTTAAGTTTATACATCTTCCTACTCCTTTTCGACCATGCAAAATTCAGACTTGTATGTGCTTGAAGATAGATTCTGTCCATTTAAATGTTTTTTTTTTTTTTTTTGTTTTTTTTTTTATGTTTTAATTTGCTTTGTTTTGTCTTATTTTCTTTGCATGTTCGAAATAAAATAAAAAATAAATAAATACATACATACATACATACATACATACATACATAAATAAATAATAAATCAAAATTCTTTTAAAAAAATCTGAAGTGTGCCCTACTTTTCCCAAAATATTACCACATCTATTCTGGGTCACTGGCAATTTATAAACCCAATTTGGTATGAATTCAACAAATAATTTACTGCTACAGACATTTGAAATTTCACCCATTATAAGTAAAAGGGAAAAAAAAGAATTTAAAAATTCATGAAAAATTCAAACTTTGACCTATGGTTCCCAAAATGGATTCAGATCTATTCTGGGTCACTGGCAATCTATAAAAAAACCCAATTTGGTATGAATTCAACTAATAGTTTTCCTGCTAGAGTGTTAACAAACACAGAAAACAAACCAAAAACAATACCCCTTGCCTCCCCTTTGGGGGGTGGGGTTAAAAAAAAACATGGTATAAGGTAGGTGTTATTACAACATGTTACAACATACAAAACTGACCACAGAAATGCAGTGGTCAATGACTTCAATCACAGACTGTTACTGAAATGTTTCAAAACTGTGTTTCCTATAATGCTGTGACAAGTACACTAATTTCAGGAGGTTAGGGACCCACCGACGGGCAGGAGGGTGGAAGAAGGGGGTGTCACCACTGCCACCTAGCAGTGGTCTACCCTCGTGGATGCTGCACTCTGGAGGCAGAATTCCATCATTCCAGCCCCGGTAGTGGCAGCTAACACCAGTAACACTGCAGGTGGTGTGGTGGCAACACCGGCCTCTGCCCCCCCCTACCCAGGGAGGCCAGAGCCCTGAGGAGGAGGCTGAGGAAGAAAGGAAGAGAGCAGCAGCAGCTCAGGCTGAAGAATACTTGGAATTATTTCAACAACTGGTTGATAAATTATAAATAAATATTTTTAAACAGTCTATTATGATATAAAGTTAACTGTAGCAACAAATGATAGCATTGACTGATATGACATAATAATAATATATGCCCAGACTTTAATTTAAAATGAAAAGTAAATCAGCCATTTTCATCTCTGTGTGGACAAAGGCCAGACACATGACCACAGAGAAATGGTGTCATGGATGATATGATGGTAATTTAGCTTTGCACAGAAACACATGGTAGGAATGTAGAAATGGTCTTTGCAACCTTGTACTTTGCAGTTTTACTAGAGTAAAAAACTTGAACAATTAGTTCTTTCAATACTTCCACTTGAGAAAAAACTGTGTGGACTTTTGCCACCTCTGTGCAGAGAACTAACTCCTGGAGCTGATGTATTACTTATAACTCCTACTTTTTCCCATTATGTCGAAGGATATCTTATTGGAAAGTATGTGGTGTATAGATCTAGGAATTCTGTGGAGTATTTATATGGACAAATGTTTTTAAAAATCAAACATGATTTTCATGCTGTTTGTTTTCCACTTTGTGGCCCAAAGAAATATGACATGACACTAGTGTACCAAAGTCCATGCACTGCTAAAAGAGATACAACAAATCGATTAGCTTGTGGGCTGTCAATCAACCTTTGTCTGACCCGCACAACTCTAAAAAGATGTGCAATCAGGTCTGATAAGTGAAAACACCTGTGGGGATATAACACGTTTCAGATAGACATTTTAAAATCAATCCTCACAAGTCGATAAGTGGGCAGGTGCTGAGAGGAGGCAAAGGTGGCCGAGGCAGAAAGGAAGGTATGTGTAGAGAGGACTGACAAGAAACAACTGGAAACATGCAACTGTGGAGTCAAGTGTGATGTCTACCAAGCAGGACCTGTTTTAGACGGAAAAGGTTCATGAAGCCATTGAGGACAGTTGAGCAGGCAGCTAAACCATGCAGGTGAGTGGCTGTGGAAAACTCAGGTACCGATTAAAGTGTGCACGCCTTTGGACATTCAATGAAGTTGATGATCTATCTATCTATCTATCTATCTATCTATCTATCTATCTATCTATCTATCTATCTATCTATCTATCTATCTATCTATCTATCTATCTATCTATCTATCTATCTATCTATCTATCTATCTATCTATCTATCTAT
Organism: Sphaeramia orbicularis; assembly: GCF_902148855.1. NCBI lineage: Eukaryota > Metazoa > Chordata > Actinopteri > Kurtiformes > Apogonidae > Sphaeramia > Sphaeramia orbicularis. Next base: position 16,826,898 of record NC_043970.1, read on the forward strand.
CTATCTATCCTACCAGTCAAATGTTTGAGATATATACAGGGTGGGGAAGCAAAATTTACAATGAACATTTAGTTGTTTTTTCTCAGCAGGCACTACGTCAATTGTTTTGAAACCAAACATATATTGATGTCATAATCATACCTAACACTATTATCCATACCTTTTCAGAAACTTTTGCCCATATGAGTAATCAGGAAAGCAAACGTTAAAGAGTGTGTGATTTGCTGAATGCACTCGTCACACCAAAGGAGATTTCAAAAATAGTTGGAGTGTCCATAAAGACTGCTTATAATGTAAAGAAGAGAATGACTATGAGAAAAACTATTACGAGAAAGTCTGGAAGATACTATTAAAGAAGAATGGGAGAAGTTGTCACCCGAATATTTGAGGAACACTTGCGCAAGTTTCAGGAAGCGTGTGAAGGCAGTTATTGAGAAAGAAGGAGGACACATAGAGTAAAAACATTTTCTATTATGTCAATTTTCTTGTGGCAAATAAATTCCCGTGACTTTCAATAAACTAAGTGGTCATACACTGTCTTTCAATCCCTGCCTCAAAATGTTGTAAATTTTGCTTCCCCACCCTGTATATATATTATATTATATTACATTACATTTCCTTGACATTTTAAGTTACTTATCTTGAAACGTCACATGAAACCACCTATAGAAACCACAATAGTATGTGCATAATTGATAAAACCCTTTTTGTTATTACAGCGTAGCATATGGCAAAAGTTTTGGTTTCAAAATATTTTCGGCCTACATTTTTTTTTAGTCCACATGCTTCTGAGATATTGCATTTTACCTGAATTATTTAACCCTGTTAAACCAGAACCATTAAATCACTGACAGAAAATTCCAGTTCTTTGAAACTGGAGCCTTTATTGGTCCTTCTGAACAACCTGAAACTTTTTTTTTTTTTTAATATAAATTTTCATGTATGACTTTCAATTTTGTACCATATTTGATACATCAGGTCTCAATGCTCAAATCTTATTATTTTTGAACAAACACAAACATAATATAACACAAACATGTCTAACTAATTGGTAATTCGTTTTCAAAATTGGCAAAGTTCTGCCTCCTTCCTCATTAATGACAATCTTGTAGTGTCACTGGAAAGGCCTCTGGTGAACAAATCCTCCCCCCTGGTAGATTATCTGTGTATTGCATGTATCTAATTGTATACATCAGGTTTTTCAAGAAAAAAATATCACACTGATCATGTAGAGGGCTTCAAAACTCCTATATCAAATATGATACATTTGGTGTTACAGGGTTAAATGTATTAATAGTTGTTAGTATGGATGGACTGATGATGTTAGTTGCTCAAAAGTTACTAAACATTTCAGATTAGTAAATGCTTTTGGTCACCATCAGCTATTTATTGTGCTATTGTGTTTTATTGTTTGTTGTGTATCATATTTGTGTTTTGTGTTTTTTGGACTTTGTATGGTTGCTACCTTGGCCAGGTCTCCCTTGCAAAAGAGATTCCTTATCTCAATGGGACTTCCTGGTTAACTAAAGGTAAAATAAAAATTAAAAACATATAGGTCTTTGAGGGTTAAGAAGAACACAACTATTTGGACACTTCAATGAGCCATATCTGATGTTGTAGTGTTGGCATTTATACGCTTTTTTAAGAGCCTGTTGGTAGTTTGATGACCTTTCTAAGTCTCAATCATCTCAGTTGAACACATTAAAATGCTAAAATTGTAGGGTAATTTGGCCAATGTAGCAGTAAAATGCCACATTTAATTTTGAAGACCTTTAGCATTTCAATCCAAAAACTATGAAGAAATAAATGACATCAATGATTAAGGAATCGCAATCACAGCATCTCTACATCCTCCTTATTGTTACTTTGTTGTGACTAGTTATCAAACATTAAAAACTTGTAGGCCTACATTTTTTACCCAAAGTACATAAATTGTAACAAATCATGCCACTTTAATTCGCCAAGGAAGTCTGGCATTATGACTCAATGCTAACTTCTGGTTTGTTTTTGCAATTTATTCAAGTCCCTTCAAGTTTCTCACCAACAAATCTCTTTGAGCTTTTCTCAGGAGAGCTGAAATATGTCTGTTCATATGTCCAGCTGGAGCTTTATTGAGTTAGTCATTGAGGTTTTGAGCAGAAATAACTCAAATAAAATGGTTAGCTTCCTCTTTGTATTCTTGCGACAGGCGTTGCATTAGTCTCACAGACAGACAGACAGACAGACAGACAGACAAACCTTCGTCTGACAATGTCTTTGTCAAAACTCTCCATTTTCAGAGTGTAGTTGCTGCTTGGAGGCTGTTGTTCTTTCACGTAGCGAGGAGGACTTTGAAAGCAGCAACACAGAGAAGGTGAAGGGAAGGAATTGAATGACAATCCTGCCACTGTGTGACAAAATTATTCAGCTTTATTCCAGCAGAGTACTTCCAGGGAGCCAGACAAGCGTTGCATTAAATTTGCAATGCTTGATAGTTTTTCAGCATCACTGCACCAGAATTCCACAATTATCTTTCAGCATTTTGTAAGTGGATTGAGATGACATGTAATTTCTGTGGCTACTCCTTACTTTTTGTTTTCAGGCTTGAGAAAATCTACCCCAAGTAGCATATTGAGTCTAATTACAGGTGTAGGTGGTAATGAATATACAGGGTCTCTTTACAATTTAACACATTTATTACAAAAGCAAATGAATACACAAATCGGTGGAAATTATTACAAAACGTGTTTCAGATATTTTTATTGCAAAGCTTTATCATAGTACAGATTTGAGATCCTCTTATTGGTACATTATGCTTCCGAAAAATCTGTTCCTGGCAGGCTGTATTTCTCCTGAAGTTGCTGGAATGATACAAATGTACCTTGGCTATATAAATCCCCAACAATGTATACTCCACTTCCAAATTATTACAAAATGAAAAGTAGATATTGAAGTTTTTTACCTAATTTAATACACCTTTACAAAACCTGTCAAAAGTTATGACTCACCTGTTTTTTCTTTATTTTCATGACTTTTTACATTGTAGATTCTCATTGAAAGCATCAAAACTATGAATGAACACATATAGAATTATGTAGTTAAAAAAGTGTGACATAACTCAAAGCATGTTTTATATTTTAGATTCTTCAAAATAGCCACATTTTGCTTTTTTTTTTTTTTTTTTTTTTACTGCTTTGCACATTCTTGGCATTTTCTCGATGAGCTTCATATGGTAGGCACCTGAAATGTCCTCCAACAGTCTTGAAGGAGTTCCCAGTGATGCTGAGCACTTGTTGGCTGTCTGTGGTCCAGCTCATGTCATTTAAATGAGAAGGTGAGTCCAAACTTTTGACTGGTAGTGTTTATGGGCACCACTAGTTGCACGAAGCACATCTAGACGGTACTGGAATTCTTGCCATGTTGGCTGTATCATAGACTCATCAATGGTGGCAATGGAATCAGTGATTTTTTTTTAACTTCAGTTCCCATATCTTTGTTCAATATACAATGTCTTTAACATAACCCCATAGTAAGAAATGCAGGGGAGTGGTATCTAGTGAATGAGGTGTCCAGGGGATTTGGGCCATCCCTTCCAAACCACCGGTCTGGAAATGTTTGATTTAGGAACCCACCGACATGCAGTCCCCGATGTGGTGGTGCAACATCTACCTGGAAAATGATGGTTGGTTGAAGGTCATCCAGTTGTGGTGACACATATTCAGTCAAAAGGTCAAAGTAAACATCTGCAGTAATTGAAGAATGATTCGATTGCACATGATCCCACAACATGATTAAAAACTACTAAGTACATGGAGCAAATCTGATTAACACATCTTATGCAATGAATTTTTTAAATTGTAAAGAGACTTGGTGGACACTGTGGTGGGAAAATCTGAGAAATGGAGAACTCAAGAGTCAAAATTGTTTTTTTGTGTGAATTTATTGCTTCCTGCAGGAATGACTCCCCCTGAACGAGTCGGTGGAGAGAGTAAGTGAGAATGGAGCAGTAAGCATTATATACAGAAGAAGATAAAACAATGAAAAACGCAAGATTACAGTCTTAGTCAGCTGACAAGTAGTCAAACGTCATGAGGTAGTGAAGGGTTCTGTGGGAGTGGTCAGGGTGGGTTCAGAGGCCATTTGTATGGAGGAAAACAATAGTTGCTTTTCCTTTGACCCTCAAACTGCGCAAATATAACTTGTGCATAAAAATTTACCTAATGGAAAAAACAACAATTTTGCCAAAAGTCTCATTTTTTGATTAAAAGTTTTGCGCTGGCAAGACGTGGTTTTTCAGGCATGGTGCAAATGGCATATCACGAAAAAATTGCAATGGAAAGACCTTTTTTCGCAGCTAGAGTCAGGTGAATTAAAAAAACGGATGTTGACGTACATTACAACAAGCGAAGAAGAAGACGAAGAAGAAGAAACATGTCACGGTATGTGTGGACATACCAGGAAACCCAATCATTTTTAATTTAGTCGGAGGTAGTCATGTTCGTCGCCATGTTTATGGAATGACTTCTCGTGTCATCTCGCGATAAAGTTATCCAGTCCTGTTTTTTACATCTGCGAACCATTTCCAAAATCAAACCAATAGTCCCCCACTCCAACCTGGAAACAGTTGTCCATTCATTCATATTCACCAGATTCGATTACTGTAACTCACTTCTGTCCGGCATCAGCCAAAAATCACTGTCCCGCCTCCAACTGGTCCAGAACACAGCAGCTAGGCTTCTCACTGGTTTTAACAGGCGACATCACATAACCCCTATCCTGGCATCCCTCTGTTGTCTCCCTGTGTGTTTTAGAATTGATTTTAAGATTTTACTGATGACTTTTAAAGCCCGAATGGGCCTGGCCCCTAACTATATAGATGAGATGCTAACTGACTACGAGCCAGTACGCAGCCTTAGATCCTCGGGGGGGCAGAGGGCTCCTGGCTGTTCCAAAGTCGAGGCTTAAAGCTAAGGGTGACCGGGCCTTTTCCATCAGGGCCCCTCGACTTTGGAACGGCCTGCCCGAGGAGATAAGGCTTGCGGAATCAGTGGCATCTTTTAAATCACTTCTTAAAACACATTTTCATAGACTTGCTTTCATGTGATGTTTGTCCCTTTTAAATTTTTAATTTTTTAAAATTTGAATCTTATCCTGTTTGATTGTTGGTTTATATTCTCATACTTGATGTTGTTTTATCTCCTTCCTTTATTTTTGCATTGATTTGACAGCATCATGTTACATTATCCCAGTCCTCTTTTTTCTGATTCATTTCATTTATTCCAAGTGTCATGTTTCTGCATTGTTGTACACACCTCTCCTATTGTGTTGCTTCTGTTTTAGTGTTTTTACTTGCATCTTGTGTCCTGCTGTTGTGCCCTCTACTTTGTCTGTCAAAAGCACTTTGTAAACTTTTTTTTTAAAAGGTGCTATATAAATAAAGCTTATATTATTTTTTTTTATTGTAAATAAACAAATCATCGCATTTGTGATTTAATGGAAAAACAGACATTACACACTTCTCTTTTTTCAACATTTAGTAAATATAGGTAAAGTTTTGCACAGATGTCTGATGGAAAAGTGACTATTGATGGGGTGATTCGATGCTGCTTATGGACATCAGTGTGAGATGCTTTGTGTTCTCTGATACACATGGCAGCTACTGTCCTTGGTAACAGAGATTGTGCTGTTAAATTAGATACAGATAGTGTAGAATGTTCTGTATGTTCTGACTGTGTGAGTACAATAAGACCAGAGGTTTAACGGTAGTTCAGAATTATACTAGTTAGCCCAGTTAGATAGGAATTACACAAATGGGTCAGATAGGAATTACATGAGTGATATGGTTTCGACAGTTACCCAAGTGATATAATTTTGCCATTACAACACCTTGTATGATTGACAGCTAGAACAACCAATCACTGACTAGATTCTGTGAGAAGCTACTTGGATATGATTCAAAGTTTTGCATAAATTTGAGCAGGACATTTCTATTAAAATGATCAAATGCATACATCACCTATGGACAAATTATGCCACATAGTGAAAAGTTAATCACAACTTAAGATCAACACACATCTGACAGAAATATGTTATAGCATGGCAAGAAACCCAGTACCATCTTATAGTTGCATTCCAACAAAAGAAGCAGACAGCTGCTCCACATGCCTTTAACTGACGTCACTGTAACATGAACATGGGCTCTGAGGTGAGGAATTTTCCTGCTGTTAAATACCTGACACTTTTCTCAGGTCCTCGCATCATTTTTGGTGGGAGCAGAGAAGCAGAGGTGAGGAGTTGAGGAGCTACAACTTGAAAAGTGGGAAAAGTGACTTGTGTCATCAGAGAGGCTCGAAAAAAAAAGGCTTCACATTGCCATAAAAGCATGAAACAATGTCAAGTACATCCACATTTATATTTAGTCTTTAACTTGTACTGAGGGGAGAGAAGGAAGGTATGTAATTTAATTTCCACTCCTGCAGATTTAAGGTTTTTGAGCATAGTTAATACACCTAAAACTCATCAAAACGTGACAATGATCTGAGGGTCTATACAAGATTCTTTCACAATGACATGCAAATCTTCAAACAGTGAGTGAGCTATACCTTGGGAGCTCACTTTCTTTCACTTTTTCATGTTTAGAAACAATACATATAACATTAATAAATAAATTAACTAGTAATTTATTTATTACTGTACCTATTAATAAAAATAAGAGAACCAAAGATGAAAAGCAGCCGCTGTGCATCTTTCAGCACCACGGGGGTGAGGAGAAGCAAACACTGTTTCTGTTAGAGTGGTACACTTCAGGAGTGATAGAAAAGACATTCAATAAAAGAGGTTATTTTCTTTATATGTAACTATATATATGTGTGGATGGATGGATGGATGGATGGATGGATGGATGGATGGATGGATGGATGGATGGATGGATGGATGGATGGATAGATAGATAGATAGATAGATAGATAGATAGATAGATAGATAGATAGATAGATAGATAGATAGATAGATAGATAGATAGATAGATAGATAGATAGATAGATAGATAGATAGGAAAAAAACAATGCTGTGCAAAAGTCTTATGCCACCTTTAACTCTTTCCTAGGAGGTATTGTGATCACTTTGCTTTGTGTGTTTGTTTGCGTGTTTGTTTGTTTGTTTGTTTGTTAGCAACTTTACGGGAAAACTGTTAAAACCATCTTTACCAAATTGTACCCACAGATAGGCCTAGGCCCTGGGACGAACCCATTAAATTTTAGGCCAAGTAGGCCAAAGTTCAAGGTCACAGCAAGGTCACAAAATCTCACATTTTCCTATCTCTCATCATTGAGCAATTTTTGAAAATTCATTAAAAATTCAAAACGACTCAGATTAGCCTCCAATTTGATACACCCCGTAGCTTATAACAATATCTTGTATCTGGCACAAAATTGTCCACATTTACTGTGGAATGTGGACTCTATGGACATTTCAATTTAACATTGAAAATCCCATTTACCACACATTTTTCATTGTAACTCAACAAATGTTGATTGGAATCTAATATAATTTGACATACCAAGCTTCAACTTTGTATGAAATATCATTCCGCTCCATTTCTCTTCTGCTATGCTCTGTTAAATTTTGTTATTTTTTATGTACCGTTTTCAAAAAAATAATAAAAAGTGCAATTCGTGAAATATAATTATGAAATTTGTTTTGCACATCCATAGTTTAAAAAGAAATAGTGGATCCACACATGCACACTGTTGGGGTGCTTGGCGGAGGTTTGCGTTCTCTGAAAACTTGTTTATTTTGAAATGAAAATCAAATCACTATTCCATTTTCATTCCTTCAATTTCTGATTTTGGAAAACCTGTCCAGATACAGCAGAAGCATTTTCTACAGTGTTTCATTTAGTTTTATTCAGCATCATTCACATTAGCAGGAATCCTGTCTGAATCACGCATCAGAAAGAGCCTAATTTTACGCATGATTCATGTTGATGTCAACAGGGAAAAATAGAAATGCCTGATAAATATAGCTTATTGTCTTTATTTTAGAGACCCCTAAAAATTTCACAAATGGTGTTTTCAGAGGAGCTCATGTCTCATTAAGAGGAACTGAGTTTCTTCTGGCTCCTCTGTAGTTTTCACACTGATCTGCAAGCAACTGCAATTACGAACCGCGTCTTTGACAACCTAATGTATTTCAGTTCACGGCTGCACCAGTTGTCCCTTTTGATGACCGGATCCTGGATTTTTTTGACCAGTAGTTATAATAAGCTTGTGATCACAGATCACAAAGGAAAAAGGGGAAAAAAGTCTCAGCTATGAAAATAAAATGACTAATCATCTCTTCTCTGGTCCAGAATAACCTCAGGACAAAATTAACAATGTTCAAGCTTAAAGAAAAGAGGGGATGTATTTGACTGAAGTACATTTGAGGTTCTAATTTATATTACTTTACATTACACTTCAGTTTAGAGGAAAATATAGTACTTTTTTCCACTACAGCAGAAAAACACCAAAAATGCATTTAAATTTGTTCATGCACATACATAATTATATGATATTATTGTGTTTTCTCATAAGTTTCATATATATTTTGTGCATCTGGGTGCTTCTATGAAACTGGTCCCTAAAAACAGAACATAGGGGCTAAAAATTCATACCAGATTTAGACTAGTTTTATGAAGGAAGTTTGGAAACACTTTGGGTCTATTTTAAAAATAAATATTTAATGAGATAAAAGATAAACTATTTTTCAGATAAGACACATTTTTATATTATTTTTTATACAAAAATTTGCTTGTAACATGGTAAAAAGGACACAAAAATTACGAGCTACTATTTTTTTTTAATATCTTTTTATTCTCTCAGGTACATTTTGGGAATTGAACAAATTATACAAGGTAGTCTTTCACAAAAATGACAACTGTTGCAAAACCACTCACAATTTATTTGTGTTTAATTGTGCAGGTTCCACATGTAACGCCAGTGGACACCATGGGTTACACACGAAACCTGGAATGAGACTGAGATTCGTGAAAACCCAGCATGTCTGGGTTAGAAAAAACACTAGGATCATCAAATTTAACACAGTGTCTTTATTTATAGCACTGTATAAGACCATTTTCAGCCATATTTTTCAGATAAAATGCTCTAACACCTAGGTAGTTTTTCCTATCCATACTTTGGTCCTATTTTTGTCTCCAATATTTTGTTAGAAATTCATTAATTTTGGGATGGCTCAGAGCAAGAGGATAATTTCTTCGCATTTATCTGAGGTCATCATTAGGTACATCCTGGGGGGATATTTGTCTAAATTTCTCTATTATTATTGGGTCTAAAATGCTGGTAAAGTGCCAGGTACCAAAATGAACCCATTTTCATAGTAGCACCCACTTAAAATATTTTTTTTGGATTTTGTATGTACAATAGAGAGCTGGATGGTGTGAGCAAAAAATTAAATCGGATTCGGGACAATTTACGTTTTCATTGAATTTTCCTCATTGAAGAAGTAAAGATAAACCATAGCCAAAAACCCCCCAAAACTATTTCCTCTCACTTTTTTTTTGGTTATTTTATCTGGTTTTCTTGTTTTTATCTGTCCATCCATCTATAATAAAATTACACTGTTGCCCATGAAGTTGGAATAAAATATTTTAACCTCTTTTCATGAAATAATTATGAAAATGTCATTTATTGTTAATATATAATGTATGACTGGGACTCAGTATGTAATCATTGCAACTGGTTAAAGGGGATTATGGATGTGTATAAATAGGATTAAAAAGGAAAGGTAAGGACCGTCTGAAATATTATTACTGTAGAAACACATTCACAATTATTAATATTACCAAGTGAATTGGAAATTGCAATTTTTGTTTATCCAGAATGCTCTCCTGAACAATAATACTGATTTTGCAATTTATTTTTCATGATTCCCTGATTAATCAAAGCATTTAAATGTACTGTCTGCCTCTAGTAAAAAATGGAATAATACTGTAAATGTTCTTTTTTTTAGGCTTTTGGCTCCATAACTAAACAAAATCACCTGTGCTTCTTATTAAATTTTCCACTACCTTTTCACCCTCGAGCTCAATCATTCTTAAACAGTGAGGTTGGGATTATACTTGAATTAAAAATACACAAACCCCGCGAGGGATAAATATTGTAAATATGAGTCGAGTTCATGTCTGGGTCCTGCAGAGACACTTAAGAACTACAGAAGCTCATTAGCATTACAAATTCAAAGCTGCAAAACATACCTGTAGCAGAAAAACACCTAATCCAGATGACCTGTTTAGGTTTTATACAGCCTTCAGAAGTCTTTAACTGACATGCAGACTGGCTTTTTTTCCTCACAGGTCTCTGACTTAAGGCAGCGCCATGATCCATTAATGGAAATAGGGACAGAATGCTATAAGTATTAACAAAAAATCCACTGTGATTTAGCTAAGGCAATAACCAGAATGTTGAAAGTCATTTAGTTTTTTTTTTTTTTGTATCTGTCTGTAGAAAAAGAAGACAAAATATTTGTAATTATCTATCTATAGTAACAGATGGCTGTGTTGAAGCGGTATACAGGAACACTTCCATAATTGCTTTTGTACCTGTGAGTCATAAATACATTAAGAGCTGGACTAGGCACAGTAGTTAGCAAGTGGGATTTTTTTCATATGAGAGGCAATTACTTGTATTGAAAATTATTCTCCAAGTTAATTCAGCTGCATTCGGCAAAAAGTTACTGTCGCGGCATTATGTGCTTGAATCCGTCTTTACAAATTTATAAGAAAATTGAGCAACGGTCTGGAGTTAAATTGCTTCCTTCCCTGCTTGTGATGTTCTGAGGGAGAATCTTTGTTTAAAATATGTAAATAAATAACTGCCTTCCTGCACAATTTAATGAAAGAGTTGTTCTCATATTAAAATGTTTCCTGAACTTTCCTAATACTGTTGCTAACGTCGAACGATTTGTAAATGTAAGCAGTGGATGAAATGTGGAAAATAACCATGAAGAGGTCATGTGAATGCTGATGTTAAAAAAGAAAAAGATACTATCATCATGGCTACTTCTGTGGCCTAAGACGAGACAGATTTACTGATAAAACACACTCATAACATGGAAGCTTGTGTGTGGATGAGTCAAACAGACAAATATGAAAATGGAAAATGACGCATAATTGTATACTTAGTAACATTAAAAACGCACAGGTCAGAATAATATGTATATTTGGAGATATTTTAACCCTTAGGGGTCTGAGCCTATTTTGGCCATTTTTGAGTACTTTTGATTTTGCCTTTATATACTATGTAAAGAAATGTTTGTTACAGCCATGTTTGTTTGTTTTTGTTCAGCCCAACTTCATCTGTCTCATCTGCCTATTATTTTTTCACTTTAACCTACTATATCAACACAAAAGGCCAAAAAACACACAAAAATATAAAATCCGATTTGAAAAATGTATATAATTTATTGCATAAATAACACAAAGATACTTAATGAACCTTTTCAAAGACTTTAAAAGTGAATATTGGTTCCAAATATTAGGTACTAAAGTAAAATTTTTGACATAAAAGCATATCCTTACATAGGTGTGTCCCCCCCCCCCCGGTCCTCCTGGTTTCCTCATCCGGTTCAGGTGGGGGTCATTCTCACCCTTACCTGTAATGCTAATGCAGTCTGTGGATTAGAATCCACAGATTCAGCCAGTTTTTTTCTGTTTTGCAAAAGGACAAAAAATGACCAAGATATGGTCAGAAATATAAGGCCCACCCCACCTCATGTTCATACACTTACTCATGTTTGTTTGCTCCAGTTTGAAAACTTCATATCTCTGGTTGTATTTGCTCTATCAACATCAAATAAAAATTGGGAGAGTGTTTCAAGTCCTCACTGTCGAATGCGATTGTCCCCAATGGTCTACGTTATCGACTTCCAAAGCTACGATGTGTTGAAAATGTCATGTGATTGAGTCACGGGGCCGTGACCGTGGACCCCTAAGGGTTTAAATAATTGGTTTGGGATTAACTTCATATTAAAGAGGGAAGCATTAGTCATCAGAGAAGGAACTGTGGACAAATTATGATCAATTTGAAGGCAAAGACACACCAACCCGACTGCCGATCATCGCCAGAAAAGGTAGTCTGACAATCAGTCAGCTCCTGTCTCCCCAACACGGTCAAAAAGAGTGTGAAGAACATACCACATCAACTACCGACTTCAGCGTACGTTCTGCGCTCGCACAAGATGTAAAACCAGAAAATGACAGAACATCTCTCTAAACACAGAGCTCGCTGTCGTCAGTCATTGTTGTCAGCAGAGAGTGTTGAGTAGTCCAAAAGGGTTGTTGTTGTTGTTGTTGTACTTGTTGAACTGATAGTTAGTAATAAGAAGATACTGCTGTTGTCAGCTCTAGGGCTTCTTCTTGTGGAAGAAGAAAGATGTCACAGGTGAAAACTAAGGAGAAATCGCACTATGCTAACAATGCTAACAGTGTTCACTTCTTGGAATGAAGGAAGTCCATAGTCAACACTAACTGGCACTCCTTCAGGTACAATATGAGCAGTGAATGGACTATTATAGAAGACAATAAGTACCTTGGCATTGCTGGATTCACATGTAAACTAATCGTTCACTGATTCACTAGTCAAGGGCTATCCCTCCCAATCAGACTGGTCTGACTGAACGATGAGTAGTAGCTGATTACCCATGTTGAATTGACTGGCGACAGCATTAACAACGGCCGATCGCTCAGAACACACCAACCAGACTCATGTCACCGACCTCACCAGACTGCCCGACAACGTCCAACTGCCCAAAGTTGGGTTGGTGTGTCTTCGTCTTAAACATGTTTATTCAGTCACTGAATACAGGTACTCAGAAATTGAAAGTGTCATCATTCAATATTGGGTGTGTCCACCTCTGGCTTCCAAACAAGCAGTGCAGCGACAACGCATGGAACTAAGTCTCATGATCCTGTCCAGAGGGATCCGATCCGATACCGATCTGGAACTCAGACGACTGATTGTACTGCAATGACAGCGCAGACAGCGAGCAACTTCACCCCAGCTCAGACCTGCTCCTAACATGCCAATGGCACATTCTCTCTGTTGTATCATAAGTTGTGACATTTTTAACTGGCAAAAATATTTCTACGTTTTCTTTGCTGCCTTTATATCGGCTATCGACCACACCTAAAGTTACCAGTCAAGCATGACTCTGTACAAGAGATTCGACTCAATGCCCAACATTAAGGGATTAGTATGGAGAGACATTTGTTTCTTTATTCATCTATCAAAAAGAATAGATTTGCAACCAAAACAGAGATTTGAGAGCAAAAGAGCGTAAGTGGTAATCAAAACAAAAAGAACATTTTGCCTATAAATTAGTCCTCTTTGCTTACGAGTTCAAAATTTCTACTTATTAAACTGCACTTAATGTTAACTCTAATGTTTAAATCCCAGCCCTACATTGTAAACTCCTCCCTGTAATTCACTCACTCATTCCGACATACTCTGCCCAGGCTATGAATGTACGTCAGGCTGTAGCCGACGTTATTTAGTGTAATTCATTACTTATGGGACACATTTCAATTTCAAAGAGCAATAGACTATCAACTTACAGGGGTTGGACAAAATAATGGAAACACCTTAAAAAATCAACAAAATATAATTTAATATGGTGTAGGTCCGCCTTTTGCGGCAATTACAGCCTCAATTCTCCGAGGTATTGATTCATACAACTTGTGAATTGTTTCCAAAGGAATTTTAAACCATACTTCAGTTAGAATACCCTCCAACTCTTTTAGAGACGATGGCGGTGGAAATCGACGTCTTACTTGAATCTCTAAAACTGACCATAAATGCTCAACAATGTCGAGGTCTGGGGACTGTGCCGGCCATACAAGATGCTCAACTTCATTAGAATGTTCCTCATGCCATTCTTTAACAATTCTAGCTGTATGGATTGGGGCATTATCATCTTGAGGTGAAGGTGTTTCCATTATTTTGTTCAACCCCTGTATCTCCAAGTAACATAACACAAGGAAGAAGAGGGTTTAATGCAGAAGGTGGAGCTGGTGCTGGAGCCAGTTCAAACCCACCAATAGAAACTCTTCTCTCATCCATCAGCGTAGGCCCCACCCATTAAGTGCAGTTAAATTCACAAGCAAAACTTTTGAACTCGCAAGCAAAAAGGAGTGATTTATGATAAATGGACTGAACTTATATAGTGCATTTTCTACACCTTCATGGTGCCCAAAGTGCTTTACAGTGCCTCACATTCACCCATTAATGCATACATTCATTCACCAGTGGGCGGCTGCTGTCATGCAAGGCGCTGCCAAACCCTTCTGGGAGCAATGTAGAGTTCAGTGTCTTACCCAAGGACACTTCAACATGTGGACAGTTGGAGCCAGGATTTGAACCGCCAACCCTATGATCACTGGACAACCTGCTCAACCAACTGAGCCACAGTTGCAAAATGATATTTTTTTGATTGCCACTTACTGTCTTTTGCTCTCAAATCTTTGTTTTGTTTGCAAATCTATTCTATTTGATTAATGAATAAAGAAACAAATGTCTCTCCATAGATTAGTCCAAACCCCAACGTCGCACATGTCGGGAATGAAAAAAATACAGCTGTTAACTGTGTTACTCATCTCGTGAGCAACATACACAAAATAGGCACCTGAGCAAATCATTTTCTAGAAATGACACCACATGTTTGGATTGTGCGTTTTTAATGGCGTTAAGTATAAATTAAATCTGCTGGCAGCACTGATGTGTAGACACAACGTTGTATGTTTGTGTGTCTGTGAATTCCATTTAGTGCCCACTGCAATCAGCTTCACACAGTGACAGATGTGATAATAACAGCGGTTTTTCTTAGATAACGTGTGATGAACTCCTTCGAAGAATTCTTAAACTCGGACTGGTTACAAAATTGTGATCAAGATAGAGTAAAATGTAATGACGCTGATCACTCCGTCGTCAGCGTTGAAATAAAATACATTGAATGGAACAAGGGCACCCTGTCAGATCTGTCTGTTCTCCAGCTCTGTCAGCCCTGCAGATTTCCAGATGACCATTTTGCACCCACGCTGGGACCAATCAGTCCCACCGGCTTTCTTCAGCATTATTCATCTTTGTTTTCCCTCCAGTGTGCTCCATCCATCTAACAATAAAAGGGGTCAAACTATTACACAACATCTGAAGCCCGGCAAGTCTTTTAGCTTTCAGTTGTATTTCACAAGTTTGGCTGCACTGAGTCTGTTTTCCCTGAAACCTTAAAAAAAAAAAAACCTTCCTTCACACCTTCATGTTTGGAGTCATATATTGAGTTTTTATTCCTTTAGGTCAGTCTATTGCACCCAGATGCTGAAATTCAAGGTTGTGTGGGTTTATTTTGACATCTACTAACCAGAATCTTCATATACTTTACAAGGACATATCAGTACTAACAAAAATAAAGAATGATTAAAATATCACCTTAGTATGTAGACTAAAAAAGAAATGAAAGCCGCATGCAGACTACAAAATACAGTAAAACCATGACTCCATACTGGGGGTATTAGCCTTTTTTGTGCCACTGAAGTGAATGGAGATTATTGTATGTTGTGTTCACATTCATTCACATTTACTTGCATCACATTCGTTTTCAAAATAAGTAAATAAATATTTTATTTAACAGTTAAAGGAGCTAATGTTAATGTTAACTTGGTTGATAATGTACAGCCAAAAGCTGAAATGGACTAAAATACATATACATATTCAGAACTCACCAAGTCATGATAGATTGCTAGCATTTTAATATCACACAAATTATAAAAATAAAAAATGTTATCATTACCTTAATAGTCATATATAGTCAAGATAGATTTTGATAGTCATAACAAATACAAAAAAGTGGTGCCAGGTACAACAAACCCCACCCCTCACATGTCTTGTAGCTTATTTTGGCATCGATCCAGCTGATGTCATCATGTCTATGTTTGTGCTGATGTCAGCATATCAATTGCCTCTATATATGTGCCAAGCTTGAAGTAAATTGAAACAAAATAGATGTTTTTAAAGATGTTTGAAATTCCACCCATTATAAGTAAATGGGCGAAAAAAAAGAGATTTAAAAAATTCATACAAAAAATTTTGGGTCACTGAGAATCTATAAACTTAATTTAGTATGAATTCAACCAATGAATTCAACCAATCGTTTTGCTGCTACAGGCATGTGAAATTTCACCTGTTATAAGTAGGGATGGGAATCAAGAACTTCCCAGTAGCTCGATTCCTTGGAATCGTTTGCCTGCCTGCTTAACGATTCTGCTTGTCGATTCCGCCTTCGTTGTACATACACGATGACATCACGCGTATGCTGCATTGTTTTGGTCAGAACGTAGCCAACATGGTGTTGAGGCAGGAACGGTCTAAAAAGACGACACCAGGTCCACTTGTAACACTGTCAAAGTTTCAGTGTCTTCAAAAGGGTGAAATCCCTCCAATATGCTCAAACATTTGTCCACAGGATGTGATTCATTTACAGGAATGTCACGTATTTGGTATTCTACTTATCGGCGCTTGTGAATCTAGCGGCAGAGTGAATGCTGGGCCCAGTTCCGGTTCTGGTGCAGGCAACAAACATCGTACCCCCTCAAATACAATTTACGAAGGTAGGGGAAAGAAAATAAGGTGCACAACAACGGGAGCCGAGCTGAGCAGAGTCAAACTGGTTCCACGTAGTGGACATGCGGCAAAAGAGGAATTAATAAAGCGTCTTAAGTTTCACTTTCACTGCATGCCGCCGCAGCCCACCCCCCCGAACTGGGACCGGCGTAATCTGTTATTATTATTTGTACATACTGTATATGTTATATTTTCTGTGCAGAGACGGAAATATAAAAGACAGTTAATGCAAACATACCCGTTTGTACTCTGTTTTTCCCTCACCCACTGAGAATCGATAAGGAATTGGATCGATAGCAAAATCAATAATGGAATTGGAATTGTTAAATTCTTATCGATTCCCATCCCTAGTTATAAGTAAATGGGGAAAAAAACAAAAAGATTAAAAAATTCAGAAGAAATTGAATCTTTGACCTACTTTTCCCAAAATGTAATCAGATTTATTCTGTGTCACTGGCAATCTATAAACCCAATTTAGTATGAATTCAACCAATAGTTTTGATGGTAGAGTGTTAACATACAAACAAACTAAAAACAATACCTCTTGCCTCCCTTTAGGGAGGGGTGGAGTAACAAATAAAAGGGGAGAATATTGCATTGTGTTCTGCTTAGAGCCTCTAGAGTCTTTTCTCCAGCTTCCACCTTATATTCTATCACTATACAGCACATAAGTTGAATAAAATAAATTCCAGGTATCTGTAGTCAGCAAAAATACTTAAGTCTCCAGTTGAGGAAGTTGGCAGGTTGAAACATAAACTGTATATAAAGATGGACGTGGTGAGAGCACTGAAAATTTGAAGCCAAACGCATCTCTGTGTCACCAAAGTATGGGTCAAGGATCTAACAACACAAATAAAAACTAGGAAGTACATATCCAAAACATTTTTTTCTGTAAAGGGATATCGGTTTTCTGAAGTAAACATTCATAAGGTTGTTTTGCTCCTAATAAGTGACTTGTTGTTATAAAAAACAGATGATGGCCTTCTGTTATGACATGTCACTTACGGTTCTGAATTGGAGGCAGGAACCAATCAGAACACCAGGAAAACCAGATGTTTAAGCAAAATGGCTGCGTACTGTGGTGGTCAAGAAACTTACTGACTGTTGATGTCTGTTTGTATGAATGTACTGCCATGATCATTTTGTTGTGTATGACTCAGTTACTGTATTATGTATTGATTGTGGGTTGAATGTTAAAGGGGTTATATTTTGCTAAACCCACTTTTATTAGTCTTTGGTTCATTTATTTGGACTCTAATAGTTCAAAAAGTTTGAATTTGAACCCTCCAGGTGCTGCAAAGCTATCTTTATATTAATTCTGGCAAAAATTGAGTGGATTTCTACAACCTGTTTTAATTCCTTCTTAATTTGTTACATCTATAACTAGTTACATCATTTGCACATATAAGGTCAAGACCTCAGATGAACATTTTGTCGAATTTGCTGTAATTGTTTGTCAGCAGCAACAGTTGTAGTCCATACTGAAAATATGTCCAAACTTTGAGCTGATTTTCTAAAATGACCCGTTGTCGGTTGAACGGGATGGGACTGTAACATCTCTGTCTTTTTGTCTGCTGTTTCTCTTTCTTTCTCTTTTTTTCCTCGGTCTCACTCTCAGCCACACCTCCTCATTGCTCTTTCTGTCACACCTCCTCATCAGTTGATTCCCCTCACCTGTGAGCACACCTGGCTCATTAGGTAGAGGGTTTATATTCACCTCTCTCTCCTTTGTTCTCTGCCAGATTGTCTTCTACTCGTGAGAAACTTTCCAGCGTTGTACCTGCCTGATTCCTTGTGTCTGATCTTGTTCGTCCCTGACCTGCTCTGCTGCCCGTCGTCTGATCCCCGTCTGACCCGTCTGCCTGGTTCTGCCTTTTTTGTCCGTTTCCCTGGTGCTCGACCTGCCCTTTGTCCCTGACCACGTCTCTTCGCCTGCCGCCTGGTACCGACCTGTTTCCGCCTCAGACCCTGCCTTCTGTCTCAGCCCCACTGGACTCTACGGACCCCCGGTTACTGGACTATCTGCCTGTCCCCGACGCCCCCCCTTGCCTTACCCCTGTCGGATTACTCTGAGTTTGTGACTGTGTTAAAAACTGTAACTGTTGTATTGAACTCCTGTTGCTACTACATAGCTTCAGTAAAGGTTTACAAACTCATACCTTTGTGTCGGTCTGCTTCTGGGTTCCGGTTGTACCCGTTACAGGGACAGAGCAAAACAGGCAACAACCTGGAGGGGGTGGGGCATGAAGTGGCTCATCTGCATTTAAAGGGCCAGCGCTCAGAATGACCTTTCTGGTGTCATTTACTCAAAAATATGGTAGATGGACCTGTGGAGTTGAATTAATGAAGAATTCAGACCCAAGCATAGTATTTACAGTTTATATAGACCACAGGGAAATGTTTGAAAATGCATAATTCCATTAAAAAAAGCAAAATATCACTCCTTTAAATTAAGAAATCTTATTGTTTGATTCATGAATTAAGTTATTGATAAAGATGTAAAAGTACTTGAGGAGTAGGATTAAATTAGAGTATACTTCTTCCTACTCCTTTTCAACCATGCAAATTCAGACTTGCTCATACTTGAAGACAGATTCTGTTCATTTAAATGTTATTTTGTTTGTTTTTGTTTTATTTTGTTTGTTTGCATGTTCAAAATAAAAAAAAAAAAAAAAAGGAAAGAAAAGAACTACAAGCCTAAGGTCATGAAATTGCTTTGCTTCAATTTGCTATAATGCATTTTCAGGATTTGTAAGAAAAAAAACTAGGTAACAGTAGGTCTTATAGAACCTTAGGATTGACATGATTATTCTAATAGGAAATTACCAAATTAGTGGCTATATGTCCAATGCCAGGTAATTGTTTCCATGGGAATAACCTGATGTGATGTCATGTGTCTATACTGTTCACAGTCACACAGACAACATGGCATCACCCATAACTGCTGGATTTTGGATTAATTTTTGCACAGCAGGAGCTGTGGCACCAGGCCTGCAGCTTAAATCTATGTTTGTCCCAGTGTGTTTTTTAACTCGGATTCACATGTTGGGTTTATTCACGGTTACATTAGATTAGCAGAGTTGTAACCCTACGAGTTGCTGAGTTAATGAGAGCTGTTTGTTTTTTTTTTTTTTTTTTTTTAACCCATAAAGACTCAGTGTTACTTTTATGGCAGCTCCCAAATTAATTTTCCTCTATATTTAACCTTTCTTGTGTGATTTATCATCATTTATTATTAGATTATCCTCTGTATTTTGCAATTTTCAGTGTAATTCGTGTATTTTTTTCCTAGATTTAATTCATTGATCATTTAGATGTTTGTGAAAACAAAGAAAAACAGAGATAACTGAATAACAAGTGGCTTTTTCAGCAAAGATATCAATAACTGAACGTAAAATGAAGTGTCTCCATCTACTGTCATTGATCCAACTCCATGGGTTTTACTGGTGAATCAATGTTGTAGAAGATGACGGTGTTTCCACGTTCACTGCGGAGCCTCTGAACGTCCAAATGGGTCATATCTGATGACCATGAAAAGATGACAAACTGTATTTTACACCAATTGTTTACATGGATTGATAGGATTAGTGGATCAACGGATATTAAACATTTACATCAGTAGATGATTTGGTCTTTATGGGTTAGATAATGACCCAAATATTCTTGTATTTTAGTCTGTCATTTTCTGACAGTTAATCAAAGCTCTTCTCTTATATATTCATGGGTTTTGTTGTTTTAGTTCCATATCAGCCGACACAGTGGACGCTTACGCATCATCCCATCCACTGTAATTCATACCATTAGTGTAACTTTGCTGTTCTAGATAAACCTGATCTGCAGTAACATGTTTGAGTGTAAATGAATTGCTTGTTATTGTTACTAAACTGCAATTAACAGTTTTTTTTTTTTAACAAAAAGTTTGGGTTTTTTTTGTTTGTTTTTTTTGCATATTATCTCCATGAAGTGAGTAATGACTAGCATTAGTGTATGTTAAAATGTGAGAAAACAGCAGATTAGCTGCGTTAAAAAGGGTTTTGTTTCATAGTTTTCACATGATATATAAGTAAATCCATGTTTTTTTGCTTCAAAAATTAAACGCATGGTGTCAAGCAAACATTTTTGGAACTCCATGAAAAATAAGTTCATAAGAAAATTTTCAGTCACATGTTTTTTTTTTCATGCCTAAAGAGGAATAAAAACACTCAGGAAATAAATGTTGATTAAGGTTCTCATAATTAATGCATGAAAGGGTTAATTTAATGGTACAGCAGTTTTATGTCTTTAATCTGATCTTGCATATTTCTTTTATTTTTGGTTGTTCTCCTGTAAGTTGCTTTGGAAAAAAACATCTGCCAAATGCATAAATATAAATGTAAATATTAAATTTTGATACTGAGACACCAAAAGCTGTGTGTGTCCTTCAGTTATGTCGCTTGTTGCAATATTGCACCTTTGACGCTTAAAGGGTTAACAGAGACACCAGTGTGTGCTCATTGTAGGTCTTTGCTCATTGTTGAAAACAATAGAAGCTGCGAGAATGAAACAAAGGTTTTCTCATCGTGTCATTGTTAAAAAGGAATTCATCATTTGCTATTTTGGTTGTTGTCAGCAGATTTTCACTGCTGATTGTCTTATGTGGTAGTCTCCTACAAATGTGTGGCTCAGGCTGAAATACTTTCAACTCACATAAATACCACAAATTGACACTGAGTATGAAATATTGCCTTTGCCTCTGGTCTGGACCACAGCAGGTAAACCCACCACAACACACAATGGGTACTTTGACGTGGACTTCCACAAAGCTTTTTTTCCTGAAAGAGTGGCACCAGAAAAATACTTTTTGTCAGATACATTGATCTACTGATATGTTCAAACCAGAAATTCTACAGAATAGCAAAGATACCTGTTCTGCAGATTCCATAGCATGTCACTGGAGCTTGATGTACTGCTTTGAACTATGCATTACAGTGACCTTTATCTTTTTTTTGTCGACAGATTGTAAATAGTGTTTAAGGTGCATTACCACCTCCTACTCAGAGTCAGAGGCTCCTAATTACATGCACTTAATATAGCTTTATAATGCAGGAAGTTGAGGGAAAACTGCAAGCGACAAAGGTAATGAAATTGCTTTGGTTCAATTTGCTAAAATGCATTAAGAAAAAGATTTACAGAAGAAAGCTACCTAACAATAGACACTTACAGTTATTATGATCAATTTAACATGTGTCACATTCCACACAGCTGTTTCCATGGAGATAAGTCTGGCAGTTCATAAAGTTTATCATGGCGTTGTATGTTATTCTACGAAATGGCAAATGGTATACTGTATGTATGCAGTATGTAGACTACAGTATAGATGTGTTTCCACTGCAGGAACCTTGGGGTAATTTGAGGGGGCCGGGGACGTTGGTTTGTGTCCCCAGAGCATGAAATGCCCCAGAGCAGGGGTGTCAAACTCATTTTAGTTCAGGGACCAAATTCAGCCTAATATGATATAAATTGGGCCGGACTAGTAAAATAATCTAAATAAGAGGATAAGAATTTATAAATAATGTCAACTCCAAAGTTTTTTGAGTGAAAAAAAGTCAAATTCCATACTGAAAATGTTTACATCTACAAACTGTACTTGAACATAACATGAACAAATATGAACCTGAAGATTCTTAAGAAAAATAAGTGCAATTTTAACAATATTATGCCTTAGTTTATCATTTATACATGTGAATCACAACTTAAAGGTCACAGTGGATTGACAAATACAAAAAACATTCAGTAAGAGGTAGAATATTAGTAGAATTCCACATACTTCTCTTAAGAAATGTCAGCTTATTCACATTTTTTGTAAAAGACTAGTCTGTAAATGTAAACATTTTTGTGGAATGTAACTTTTTTTTACAGTACAACAAAGAGAAATATTTGTAGTTTTCATGATTTATAGGTTATTATGATGGTATTTTACTGGTTTGACCCACTTGAGATTGAATTGACCTAAAATGATTCTAACATCCTTGATTGTTAATATTGTCAGTGTAATTTCTGACTTTCACATATTCATCCCAGGGGCCAGATTGGACCCTTTGGCGGGCCGGATTTGGCCCCCGGCCCACATGTTTGACACTTGTGCCTGAGAGGGACAATCTCCTGGAACTTTTCCAGGGACCAAATGAGTCCCTCCCTCAGGATATTTACCCAAAAAACTCCTGGGTTGGGCTAGAGGTTTACTGATCAGATACTAAAAGTGAGATATGATGTCATCAAAAAGTGCAAAAACAAGCAGAGTTTTCAAAACCTTTTTTCAAAATGTGATGATTGAAACTGATTATGTGGGTGGTGAGTCTCAGAGTGTTTTTACACAGCGTACTCGAGTCCGTATCCGAGTACTCTGGACCCCAAAGTCTGCTTAAAGGCGGCCATACACTGTGTGATTATTTCGATCGTTGCACGCAACTCCATCTCAAACTGTGTGAATGTGAGTCAGGCTCACGATTCATGTTCTTACACTGTACGGACCGATGCTTGTATGCGACCTGACTGCTCACACTGTAGGACCATACACCAGAGGACGCACGACACGTTCAAGTGTTGGATCAGGAAATACAACATTAAAATACCAAGGAATCCATAAAAGTGCATAGACAATTGAGTACTGGCGTGAGTCACGAAATGGTAGTGCTAAACAAAAACCAGCGAGCCGCTTTAGCAAAATGTGCCATTATCTGCGGGGAATCAAAAAAGAAGAAAAACAACGACGTGTTTGGTGCAGGAATTGGTTGGCAAGATGTGGACAGTATGGGCTGTCAGTCCTACAGCAAAGGGAACTAGAGGTAAGCTGCAAAAGCTAAATTATGCTAGGCCAATAGCCAGCTCCTGTAAGCTTGTACGATACTGTACACTTCTGTGTTCGCGCATGCACAGTGTGAGAATTTGAGGCACATCAACTTGTGGCACTGCTTTGACAGTGCGATACCCTCACGAGGAGCGAGCAGGATTTCAAACAGCAACCGTTTTCCTTGCAAACACACGATTGCTGGTCGTGAGGTGTTAATGGCTTCTCCTCACCCCATGTACACTGCACGGAGCACGACACACGATTAGAGGCACATCTGGACCGATCCCAGAAAGAGTCACATGAGTGAGAAATCGGCTCTAAAATCGCACAGTGTATGGCCGCCTTAATTTTATCCATGTGAATGCAGCCGTTCCGTGCTCGAGTCCAGTTGAGAAGGTAGTCCTGGGTCTGGACTGTCCGTACTCCAGCACTGTACGTTGCCGTGTGAATGCAATCCGTGCCCATCACCACTCCAACAACAGAAGTGGGTTATTCACTGTGAGACCATAGACGGCGCTCCTGTTGTCTTATGAAAAAGCCTCAGATCCGCACGGCACAGGTTCACCTTATCAACCGAACGACTCTGTGATATATCAGGGACAACGAAGGTCGCTCTGCTTCTCTTTGCCTCCAACAGGCTAACAGACAGGCTTCTTCTGACTTCCATGTTTGTAGGATAGCGATAGAAATCCCTCCACACTGCCCCCTACTGTTTCAGCCCTGTAACACCCATTCATACTCAAGCATGGACCGTGGTATACGCATGTGAACGCACCATCTGCAGGAAAGGTGCTAATGTATTCAAGTACAGTACGGACTTGAAAACACCCTCACTCTGCAGGGGAAGCACATAACATTCCCCCCTCAGTGGAAACATTCTTTATGTGTTTCTGACTAGAGCTTATATAGTCCAATCTGTATTCACTGATATTCAGATTCAGATTTATTTGTCATTTCAGCATATAAAATACACAAAACCTGTCCCGACTGTCAGCAGCATTTAGTAAATTCTATAAAATACTGATAAAAATAATAAAATATTGATGAAAAAAACAATAACCCCCCCCCCAAAAAAAAAAGTTACTCATAAATAACTAATGCCGCGTTTCCACTACATGGTACTGGCTCGACTCGACTCGATTTGACTCGACTCAGCCTTTTTGCGTTTCCATTACAAAAAAAAGACCTGGAATCTGGTACTAGTTTTTTGGTATCACCTCTGCTGAGGTTCTAAGATGGGGGACTAGATAATGAAACATGACGTGTAAACACTGCAGACCACTGATTGGTCAGAGAGTTGTCTCTGTGACCCGCCATTTTACAAAAAACAGATGCAGGAGTTGACAGTAAATGTAGCAGTTGGTTAATCCACATGACGACAGCCCACAAAACTACACCAAAGCCGATCGAGATTCAGTCTTCGGTGGCCGATGTAAATATTCAGCATGAGCTTGACGAGACAACACGCAACGAGCGAGTTTATCAGCAACTCTGAGCAGACGACACGGAAGTAACGCGCCGCATCGCTATGACGTCCAGGTACTGTAAAGTCAGTAGTATCCTGTAATGGAAACGGTTTCCAGGAATAGGACCTGGTACCCGAGTCGAGTCGAGCCGGTCCCACATAGTGGAAATACGGCAAAAGATGATTATTTCTAAAGTGTACAGCAGTAAAGTGCCAATTAAGAGTGCTTCAAAGTTCAACAAGAGTTCACATGCCTAACCGCCTCTGTCAGTATCAGTATTTATTAGGGATGCATCCAATACCAGTATCAGGCATCGGCTCCAATACTCAGTGTGTGTACTCGTATTCATACTCGCAAAAGTAATCCGATACAAATGCACTGATACCACTTACGGCCATGTGACATTCACAGTTCAGTGCAGCAGGTATGCGGTGGTGGAATAATGTGTGGGGAGTGTGAAGAGTGTGGAGATTTTTCTAAATAAATGATGGTGATAAAAGTAACGCTGACTGCAATTAACGTTAAAGACACAGACAGATATGGACTGTACTCTGCGTACATTCCGCCCATTGTCCAGGTGCTGGTGGATGCGTACCCAGACAGAGTATACCAGCTGGAGTACGGAGCGGTGCAGACCCCCGCCAGCAGAAGTGAAAACCAAACTTATCACTCATTTCTCTTTTCTCTTCCTGCTGAAGTTAAGCTGTTAAACCTTACCATTAAAAACGCTGCAATATTAGTATCACATTAGTGTTGCCTCTGTCGTCTCCATGTTTGTTGTTATTGACTTTCTTCTTCTTTATAAACTTTACTCTTCTTCGTGGTATTTGTCCAGTATGGTTAATTCAGAGCGGCGCCCCCTGGTGGATTAATTGAGAAACGCTCAGTTCAACACATTAAATGTCAGTAGCATCACTTTGTTCCAGTCAGACTAATGACAACGACAATAAAGCACATTTACAAAAGGAACTAAGAACTGGAATGGGATTATTAAGTACTCGTATCGGTACTCGGTATTGGCAAGTACTCAAATGTACGTACTTATACTCGTACTCGGTCTGGAAAAAAGTGGTATCAGTGCATCCCTAGTATTTACGTGTGAATATAATATGTTTTTTACTTAAAGGAATCATATGTAGGTTTGTGGCCAAAACTGGTACTGCAATAACACTCAAAATACTGTAGAGTGCAGTAATTTTATAATAGTGAGCAAATACTACTGTACTACTACTTTTGGGTAAACTAAATAGAGTAGTCTTACATGTCACTGTTTCTAAAATGGTGTTTTTCTGGACTACTGAGAGTATACTCACTTCTCCAGGGCCCACTACAGCACTGAGTATTTGAAATAAACATGATTCCTTAATGTCTGGTGACATTCATGGCCATTTTCTGATTACTTGAAACACAATTCGTCCATACAGCTCCTTTAATATTGTGTTGTGATACTTGAAAGATGTGGAAGATTTTACAATATTCTAACATCTTGTTCATTTACCTTCATTAGCGTGACAAACTAAATACAGATCGTTTCTTAAAAATGAAGCATCACACCTTAACTAATTGACAAATACATATTTAAAAGTAGCACCAGCTCTAATGCAAATAAAGAATAACGATTCTCTGCCTGGCTTCCTGCACTTTAATTAGATTATTATGCAAAATGTCTGTCATTGCATCAGCCTCTGTTAATACTGAACAGACTCATACACATCAGCTCCAAGTACAGAAGCTACTTTGAACAATTTACAAAATGAGGGTGCATTAAAAGATTAAAAATCATTTCATATTAAATTTGTAATACCTGACAAATGCAGAAATTTCACTTTTTCTCCTTCCTTTTTTTTTGTTTTACTAAACTGAACAAAATAATCTTAAAGGAGGCGAAGTTATGATGCAGCAGCTACTAATGTTTCTTGATTTTTTTTTTTTTTTTTTCTCAAGGGGTACAGTGAAAAGCCATTTCATGTTGGCCGTGCTTCTCTACACATCCTTTGCTACAACACATTCTAAATTGTGTTTTTACTCCAGACTTCAGAACTGTCTGAAATCAGCCGATCATCTTGTCCTCGCCTTTCCGTCAGCAGGGCTGCCAATCACAGCTCGTTAACAGAAAAGCACAGAAACATGCCCACCTGTACTGTAAAAATCAAACCAACACGGACGTCTATTTGTCTGTGAGTCACTCAAATGCTGCAGCAGTCACAGATGTTCCACCAAAAAAGCAGAAAATATTCTTGCTTGACATCATTTAAAACTTACAAAGGCACTTGTGAAAGCTGTGTGCCGAAAAGAAAAACCTTGATAAAACAGAAAGTCAGATGTACCTTGTGTCAACAGTGATCAAGAGACTTAAAATTCCTCCTGTAGCTTTTTTTTTTTTCAACACGGCAACTTTTTGTTCAAAAAATATGTTATTTAAAAAGTTCTAACACTGAAGGTTGTCAGTGTCAGCCTGAGTTTTGTTGCCTTACATGTCAGTCATGCATGTAAGGCAGGCGATAAAGTAAGTATCGCTCTAAGAAAATAACCTCTTTAGCACAGGAGCTGCCCATCACCACAGTGTGTGTAGCAGTGTTGTGTAGCTCTCTAAGTTTTAGTTATGTGATGCTCTGGCCCTGATGCTTCAGCTTGTGCATTAATCCAATCCTGCCTGGAGTCAATGTCTCATTAAAGTGTAAATTGACTCTGCTTATCCTGTGACGTGCTATATAGGTCATGTTTGTGTTTACCGTCGCTTCCACACACACAAGGGTAAATCGGTGGCAAACTATTTACGTGTCTGCGTATGCACACATGCATAGCACTCAGGTGGCTGGGGCTCTATTTGCGTAGAATTAGTCTTACCTGGACATCCAGTGATTTCCCATAATTGCACAGGCTGTTATTGATGTTTATCCCTTAAATCACCCATGACAGTGAATAAAATTCTTGCAATTTACTAAACACGCAAATTAGCTCCACTACTCTTCACCACTCTCTTGGAGAAACTTTGCCTAAAGTAAAACAACTAAAAGAAGGCAAAGACATGGGTTTTATTTGAACATCGAAAAAAATATAAGGTTCTCCTGCCTTTTGTATCGGAAACAGATGTAACCCCTGACACCCATGTGGCACCTATTTATCTCAGTAATCAAATCATATTGATTTATAACCCCCATTACATTAACAAATCATTTGCAGTCCTGTCAAATGATTACAATTTTTATTTGGAGTCAAGAAAAATCTGCATTAACATACAAGATTTAAAAAAAAAATATTCCAAGACACACTGTGTAAAAATAAAATGCCTTTATTTCTCCATGGCAATCATTTAAAATACAGCCAACGCGTTGCAACCTCTGGTCTTCATCAGGGCTTTTTTCACCAGTGAGTTACACACCTTCACACAATCACTTTAATGAACTGAGGGAGGGAGGTGTGAGGGGGGAGAAAGAGAGAAAAAACGAGAAGAAAAAAATCTCACACTTCTAAAGTTAGGTCTTACTATTAGTGCCACATGTTCAAACACAGTATACTTTAAAATCTTGTTTAATTCATGTTTTCATGCTAATTCATTATCATTCATTCATTCATTTTCCGAACCCGCTTTATCGTCACTAGGGTCACGGGGGTCGCTTAGAGCCTATCCCAGCTACATAGGGGCGAAGGCGGGGTACACTCTGGACAAGTTGCCAGTTCATCACAGGGCTGACATATAGAAACTAACAATCACTCTCACATTCACACCTATGGGCAATTCAGATTAACTGATTAACCTATCAGTGCATGTCTTTGGATGGTGGGAGGAAGCCAGAGTACCCGGAGAGAACCCACGCAGACACGGAGAGAACATGCAAACTCCACACAGAAAGGTCCCACCCCCATCGACTGGTGTTGGAATCGAACCCAGGACCTTCTTGCTGTGAGGCACGAGTGCTAACCACTGCACCACCGTGTCGTTTAATTCATTATCAGTCACACATAACGAAATTCCCTTCATGAAATATCACTTTACAGAAAAGGAGACAGATCCACGTCTCCATTGCCTGCATGGCCTGGATGTTTTGTTGCTTGCAATTCCATAAACCAGAAAGTCTCCTGTTGGGGTAGTCTTTTTACACCTCCTCTGGTTAAAAATTTTAATCAGATTAATCACAGGGTTGCTGTTGATAAATTTGGATTAATCACAATTAAATATCATTCATTTTTAATCTATATTAATCGTGTTTCATTTTGCATCATACTGTACTCAGGAAAGAAGGGAATAGATATGGACTGAACATGTTTATTATGTTTATGCATTTGGCAGACGCTTTTTTCCAAAGCGACTTACAGGGGAAAACCAATCAAATCACTCAATCAATCAAATTTTATTTATATAGCGCCAGATCACAAAAAAGTTATCTCATGACACTTTATATACAGAGTTGGTCAAAACCAGACTCTAAGCCAATTTACAGAAACCCAACAGAATCCTGCAGGAGCAAACACTAGTGACTGGTGACAGTGGCGAGGAAAAACTTCCCTTTAACAGCAGAAACCTGGAGCAGACCCAGACTCCTGGAGGATGGACGTCTGCCTTGACCAGCTGGGGTTAAAGAGAGAGGGTAAAGAAAGAGAAAAAGAGAGAGCGATAGAGATAGAGACTGGGGGAGAGGGGGAGTAGGGGGAGTAGGGGGAGACACATGGAGGCAGTTGAGGATAAGTGGGTGATGATGATGAGGGCAGGGGAGAGGCAGGACCACCGCAGCAGGTCCAGAGATAATCCTGGGAAAACACCTTCAACAGTTTCAACAAAACAACTTGAAACAACTGTTCCGTCTTGGTTTTTTTTGGTCCTCACATTTCCATCCAGAGGGCCAACGTGCTGTTTAGTGTCTTCCATCTTTAAGGGTTGGTTCTGCTGCCTGTCAATACACAACTACCCATTTGTTCATGCGCGACGGTAACTCTACTTGGATGAACTGCCTGAAAAGCATTGGCAGAGATGTTCAGAGTCATTCTGTGCTGCAGATGGGTTAATTGTGTTAAAATTTTTAATCAGAATAATCATGATGATGGATTAATCCATGTTAGTGCATTAATTTTGACAGCCCTATTCATACAGGGTGGGGAAGCAAAATTTACAATATTTTGAGGCAGGGATTGAAAGACAGTGTATGACCAATTAGTTCATTGAAAGTCATGAGAATTTATTTGCCACAAGAAAATTGACATAATAGAAAATGTTTTTATTCTATGTGTCCTCCTTCTTTCTCAATAACTGCCTTCACACACTTCCTGAAACTTGCGCAAGTGTTCCTCAAATATTCGGTTGACAACTTCTCCCATTCTTCTTTAATAGTATCTTCCAGACTTTGACGTAATAGTTTTGCTCATAGTCATTCTCTTCTTTACATTATAAACAGTCTTTATGGACACTCCAACTATTTTTGAAATCTCCTTTGGTGTGACGAGTGCATTCAGCAAATCACACACTCTTTGACGTTTGCTTTCCTGATTACTCATATGGGCAAAAGTTTCAGAAAAGGTATGGATAATAGTGTTAGGTATGATTATGACATCAATATATGTTTGGTTTCAAAACAATTGACGTAGTGCCTGCTGAGAAAAAACAACTAAATGTTCATTGTAAATTTTGCTTCCCCACCCTGTATGTGTTTAGAAAGACGTGTGCTTATGTTCAAAACTCCCTGCACATACTAAACATAGGACTATTTCAGTTTTGGGATCACTTTTAGATATCAAACAACACATTTTGACATGACCGATTACCACATCAATAAAAATCTAATGGAAAAAAAGACCACGTAACGCTTTATTGGTAGTGAAAAATCATATTTGCCACAAGCTTCAGTGCTTGAATGGCCTTGTATTCATATTTCAGACAGACAGACCCCTTTTGGATTGCATTATTGCATTTGAGTGTCTTCATAATAAAAGTCATATTCTTATTTTCAGGATATTGAGGGGATGGATTGCCTTCCTCCCTCCTTAGATCCAGGGTTGTAGATTAAGTGGTGCTCCTATAGTGCACCTGGCAGAGGACCGTGCACTGCAGCAGCCTGGCCCAGCATCATGCCAGCCCTACCCCCATGCTACCTCCTGTCTCTGTTGAACATACATCTAACAAACAGAAATGAGAAAAAATGGTTTAAAGATATGCTTTTTAGGCCTGTAACGGTACACAAAATTTTTGGTTTGGTAGGTTGTCGGTTTTGAAAGCCACAGTTTTTTTTTTTTGTTTTTTTTTTTTCAGTTCAGTACAGGAAGAAAGAAAACCCCTCAAAATGTCTTTAATACATTTATGAATTTTTGAAAATTTTCCCCCCAATTTTTTGAAAAATTTGAATATAGAAAAATAGGAATATAATTCTGCTGCTATAAATCAAATGGAAAATAAAAGAAATTATTAATATTACTATATGTATTTTAAACATTAGTATTGCACTTTTCCCTGACAGGTAGTTTTGAACAAACAACACAAATCAAATCACAGTTCTGTCAGTTCACATTCTGCGTAAAAATACCAAAAAAATTCCACATGAAGTGCAACATTAACAAGAGGACAAACTGGTATTCTCTTTAAACAAACTGAAGAGCAACACTGACTAAAAAAAGTTAACCAAATTATTTATGTTAGGACAGATAAACTCTTTAGGCCACTTTGTATACGTGTGTGCGCATGCAGGGTGCGATTTGTCGGGGGGATTTTTTTGTTTTGTTTTGGTCAGAGCCAGGGGGGTGGGGGTGTCCATAACTAACAAATGGTGTGAAACGAAAGTGAAACTTTATATACTTTCAACGTCCAACTCCGGGTTCCATTCCTCTGTTATACAGCGTGTGTGAGAGAGAGAGAGAGAGAGAGAGAGAGAGAGGAGAGAGAGAGAGAGAGAGAGAGAGAGAGAGAGAGAGAGAGAGAGAGAGAGAGAGAGAGAGAGAGAGAGAGAGAGAGAGAGAGAGAGAGAGAGAGAGAGAGGAGAGAGAGAGAGAGAGAGAGAGAGAGAGAGAGAGACAGACAGACAGACAGAGCTGGTGTAAGTGTTTTAGAACTACCGTAGTTCCTAGGGGCCAAACAACGTCCGTCTTATTAACATCTCTTTCCTCGTTGTTGTCTTTCACTGGGACCTGAACTGATCCAAACTGGACTGTAATAATGGTAGAGGGTCTTCAGTCTCTTCCTTCCAGGTTCACATCATATTTGTTGGTGTTTTTTTTACCTTATATCAGCTGTTATTTCGTATTTCAGGTCAATGTGCGCATCCTTCAATATGTCCGTGTGGAACTTGCGCAAATTTAAAGTTCTGCATCAAACAAGGTCTTTCGTTCCTTTTTCTTTTTCTCAATATACTGTGTTGTTTCGTTCGGTTCGGTACGTGTACCGTTACAGGCCTAATGCTTTTCAGATTTCTTTGCTAAAAGTGAAGGTGATAGCATAAAATCGTTATGTTAAAGTATTGATACATGTGCACCGCATGGCACAAAATCCAGAAATTAGTAGTTTATTGATCAAATGGACAGGGCTTTATCTACAAAGATTGGGTTGCAAATTGTAACAGTGCAAGGAATTGTACAGTATTTGCACCTGGAACCTGCACTGTTTTAAGTCCTATTCACAAAGGGTTCTGTGTTAGTATTAGGTGGAGCAAACGTGCCCATAAAGTTTTGAGTTTGAGTGTAATTTGCATGGTTTTGTGTTTCTAGTTTCTGTTGTTTTAGGGCTTTTCTCTGTATTTCTGCACACAGGTCAGTCAGTTCATTCATGCCTCTATCTCTATTATAAAAGCCAATTGGCCTCCGTGTGTGTGTGTGTCTCGGGAATCACACAAAATCAGGAGAGAGTTGACTGCTGCAGTTTGGTATACTTATGTATGTTTGGTCAAGAAAGACAATAGCAAAAACGACAAGTTGATAGGACCAATATTTTGGGAGATATTAGTAATTTTGGAATACAATTGCCTTACAATCACATTATTATACCCAGAACACTTTGGCGGTGACTGCTGGACAAATGTGGTACAGCATGCACAAATACACAACAGCATAAAAACTACCACATCTAGAACCTGTGGATCCACCAAAGGTCAACGTGCTGGTACTTTATGTCTATAACACAATTTACTGAAATGTCCATTAAATGGGCGCCAACAATTAATGTAATTCAGGTAAGTATGAAACATGTTTAAATGTCAGATGCTTTAAGTGACATTATTTTTCACTGAATATATCTGGGATTTTGCAGAAGCATTTGTACTAATGTTCCGTTTGGTGTTACAGCTGGCGCCTGTGAACCTCAGTAGAGGTTCTGTGCATTTGTGCATGGGGAAGCAGCTGTATTCATTAACAGCAGATCAGTGTGGATGTGATGGTCATTAAAGTTGCGTATTCTGCAACTGTCACGTTCAGGGATTGTGGAAAAACAAGGATATGTGGATATGTAATGAAGCGGTCTGATCTTTTGATATTTCTGTACCAAAAACCCAGAGACCCTCTAATATTCACAGTTGAGGTCAAACATTCATTCATTCATTTTCTGAACCCACTTTATCCTCACTAGGGTCACGGCGGTCGCTTGGAGCCTATCCCAGCTACATAGGGGCGAAGGCGGGGTACACCCTGGATAAGTCGCCAGTTCATCGCAGGCCTGACATATAGAGACAAACAATCACTCTCACATTCACACCTATGGGCAATTTTAGATTAACCAATTAACCTTTAATTGCATGTCTTTGGATGAAGTCAAACATTCATTCAGTATTATTTAAACCTTTGAAGAAACAGACAGATACTGAGGGAGACAGTGAGTCAGAGGCTGAGTTTAGTTTGTATTGCCTCTAGCAATTTACACAGGTTTTGTTAGCCCTTTAGGTGCCGGCCTTTTTTTTTTTTTTTAATAAAATTTTGTTATCAAGATTTCCAAAAGCTGTCTATTTTATTCAGTTATGTTGCTTGTCACAATTTTCCGACCGTGGGCTAATTTTGCACCAAATTAATGAACATTCAAAATGTGTACAGGGTGGGGAAGCAAAATTTGCAATGAACATTTAGTTGTTTTTTCTCAGCAGGCATGACGCCAATTGTTTTGAAACCAAACATATATTGATGTCATAATCATACCTAACACTATTATCCATACCTTTTCAGAAACTTTTGCCAATATGAGTAATCAGGAAAGCAAACGTCAAAGAGTGTGTGATTTGCTGAATGCACTCGTCACACCAAAGGAGATTTCAAAAATAGTTGGAGTGTCCATAAAGACTGTTTATAATGGAAAGAAGAGAATGACTATGAGCAAAACTATTAGGAGAAAGTCTGGAAGATACTATTAAAGAAGAATGGGAGAAGTTGTCACCCGAATATTTGAGGAACACTTGCGCAAGTTTCAGGA
Source organism: Sphaeramia orbicularis (assembly GCF_902148855.1). NCBI lineage: Eukaryota > Metazoa > Chordata > Actinopteri > Kurtiformes > Apogonidae > Sphaeramia > Sphaeramia orbicularis. The sequence goes on from NC_043970.1 coordinate 16,861,209, forward strand.
AGCGTGTGAAGGCAGTTATTGAGAAAGAAGGAGGACACATAGAATAAAAACATTTTCTATTATGTCAATTTTCTTGTGGCAAATAAATTCTCATGACTTTTAATGAACTAATTGGTCATACACTGTCTTTCAATCCCTGCCTCAAAATATTGTAAATTTTGCTTCCCCACCCTGTATTTGCAAAGTTTTGCAGCTGCCACGCAATCCTTTTTTTTTTAAAGTTATGAAAATTAGACTCAAAATGCAGGACTAAGGATCAAAATCAAAAATAAGATTTATTCATGGAGTCTAAAAGCAGAGGTACAATTCTGTAGACCAAAATCTGTCATGAGGAATGTGAGCGAGGTCCAAACTCAAAGATCTAATCATAAGAAATATAAATGCTGGAACAAAGGAGCACATGAGAACATGAGGAGTATATATTCAGGACTTGCAGCTGATGTCACTGGTCATGTGACTGTTGATCCAGAAAGTCCGAACTGTTGCTTTATATCGTGTTTTTCTTTGGACTCGTGTTTGCGTGCTTTGTTATTTGCGAGTATGTCTACCAACTATCTGGTGTATCAGGTGTGAAAACAACTAAGGCACGTAATCAGGGGACATAGGATTGTCACTTTTCCTGGAACAAGAATAAAGGAAGTCTAAATATCTGAACAAACATCTAAAAATAAACCCAAACTTAGAACGGTAGGTGGTGGGGTGCCTATGGTTTATGTTTATTGAACTAAATACTGGTAACATCTATGTAGCCATAAACTAATTTGTGTTTTAATGCATTCACTTACCCTCAATAAAATGGTCGCTGCATACTCGGCTGGTGCTGGATGGTTGCCAGCCTTTGCGTTTTATGGCTGCAATCCACAGCCCCCTCCGTTCTGGATCCTCCAGAAATCTATGGAAGGATTTACTGGTGTTTTTTTCTTGCCCATCATTGCAACCAACCGCAACACAAGTGGTTATCATGATCACACTGCTTAAAGCTTTATGTTATTGTCGATCTACACAGGAGAAAGAAAAATATCACCAACTATGGGCAATTGTACGATCCAAAGAAAGCTTGCCTACCAATATGGCGTCGTAAAAAGAAAACCATGTGATCATGTAATGTATGTGCAAAACCTGAATATCCAGAGGTGGATAGGATAATAAGACACAGGTGGAACACACAGACTCAGACTGGACAGACAGAACAAAGAACAATGAACACAAAAACATGAGACCAGAACAAAACGTGCAGATGTGACATTTGGTGTATCTGCCCCATAATATATGTAGTGTTGTAAAATAGGTATAAAAAAAATATAATTATTATTTTCTCTCTGAATTTGGACATTAATGGGAACATTTGATAAAACATGAGTACACAAATCAGTAAAATATATAACAAAGGTGTAGCTGTTTAGATATTTCCATGTGGAAATGTTACATTAGTACAGATGTAATTAAAAGATCAACCGATACAACGGTGGTGTTTTCATCCCCAGATTCAGGACTAAACTTTCTTTACTCGACTTATATCATGACCTTTTTACTTTTACTCAACTTTTTTGTTTGATTTTAACACATGAACTTTCAGCTCAATCTCAGATAAATGCATTAAATACTCAGGGCCAGATCTACTAAAGGTTTGCATGTATTAAAACGTGTGCAAACTCATTGCACATGCAAAAAAATGTACAAACTGATTTACTAACAGTGTGCACTAAGGGTTGTGTCTTTCAAAGGTGCAAAATAGTGTGTCTGCATCCAATTAGTACATTTGGTACAATAAATATACAATATGGGGCATTTACATGCAATTGTGCGTGTGCGGGGAGGAGAAAAGGTAAATATATTAATTTAGCACACGCAAAGGGATTAATCAAACCTGAAAGCAATTTTGCTCAAACAAACTATGTCTGTATTTAACACGTCTCAAAGGGAGGTGCAAACGGTTTGGATGTGTAATTGCGTACACTTGGAAGTGATTAGGAGACATCGAAATGATGAAACAAGATGCACAGAACGTATTTTTCACCCTTGTGTGAACATTTTTGGAATGATGGAGGAAAAAATAATTGAGACAAATCCAACAACCCCCATGCCCCCCCCACCTCTAAAATGAAAAATAAATGAATGAAGGAGTCATGCAATATGTTCTATAACAAAACTCCTCCAGTGTTACATTTCTGTGCATCTGGATCATTCTAGTCACTGTTACCATTAATACTGGTGTATCCCAGTGCAGTTTTTACAGCATATTGTCTCCATGACAACAAACCAGTAGCACACATAAAATCCTCATTTCAATAGGGCGGTCTCTAAGACTTGGCACCTGTTGTCATTTGCACAAGCAATCTTAGTAAATCACCCGCAAACCGTGGTTCAACCCCACATGCAAAATTCTCTACTGCGCACGCAAATTAGTACACGCAAATTAGAATCTTAGTAGATCTGGCCCTATGGGTTTTATTTCCATAGACATTTACCAGTGGTGGAGTTGGTGCACATTAACTACACTGGCATATTTAAGTTTTTCTATGACCTCGGTCCACATATAGATGCTGCTGCTTAATAAGACTTCTTAGAAAAGTATTTTTTCTATTTGTTGAGGTTTGAACTGTCGTGGAATGGGGGGGCAGTGACCTGACTGATTGGGATGACCACATTTTTCATTTTCTATATTTATTCCACCTCACCTCTTAACCTCTTAAATTCCATCTCTTTAATTCTACCATGAGGTTTTTTGATATCTCAGGGTTGTTTCATTTTGCAAAATGCACAGTGATCTTTCTGACAAAACAATCATTCTGTTCATCTTAGATCTTCTCAGCTGGTGTCATGCTTTTGTCATTTATGGGTAAGATGTTAAAGATGATCAGAGATATGATTGTTATAAAACAAACACTTTTGTCAAAGTAGTTGTTTATTCAGGAAAGTGAGCCACTTCTCCCATGGGACTCCATCCAAACAGCCTCTATTCTCCCTTCAAAGACTCAACATCCATGATTTTAGTGAGAGCATATTTGGTTCGAGTAAAGCATGGCACCAAATGACAAAAAAAGAGGAAAATATAGTCAACTATTGTGGCTTGCTTGTTTTTTTTTTTAATCATTTGTGGAACAAGACCTCCCCCCAACACACACACACACACACACACACACACACACACATTTAGCAACAACAAAGGCCAATGGAGTTGAGGTACTTTAGACAATTCTTACATAAATAGAAAATGCGATATATTTATGCGACCATTTAATCTGACAATATTTTGTTTATGATTAGATTCTTTTTGCATATGATTGAATCACTTATTGATGTGAAACACCAATGTTTCCAATATTCGATTTATTATGTTCATCACATCTTCTATTCCAAAAGTTTGTTAGAAATGAAGGCTGAAGCTACAGCCAAAACTGTCAGCAGGTAAAAACATCTTTCCTCAACTCTACTTGCTAATTGCTAACAAATGTTTGCAATATTTGCAAAATACAACATGTAAATCTACACTTACTAAAACAAACATCCAACTTACTGAACAGTTTGACGTACTCTACATGTGTGTCGTTATGAGAACCAGTCAGTGTCCCATCATTTATGTTCTGTCTTATACAACAAAACCAGTTCAATGGTAAAGAATAAAAGGACCTATGTCTAGACCAGTGGTTCTTAACCTTGTTGGAGGTACTGAACCCCACCAGTTTCATATGCGCATTCACCGAACCCTTCTTTACTAAAAAAGAAAATATGATTTTTTTCAAATTCAAGACACAGGTATATGTTTTACTGGTGCACAAAATGAACCGTGCATTAATATCACTGTGTTCAAAGAACAAAACCAATACAGCGCATGAACTCACAACAAATTACATACCTTTTCACAAAGACATGACCTTTTTAATACTACCACACTGAAATGGTTTTAATTTTTAATCTTATGTATTCCAATAATGAACTTATTGTATTTATGCTATTTATCATTTTTAACATTTTAACACACACCCATCACCTAATTTCCATCAGGCTACAATAATAATGAATATTTACTGCAAATCAGTGTGACTTCTGCTGTTGGCTTTGAGAGACCAGTTCAGAAATGCATGGCTTCACCTTGGTAAGTGCCACTCTCATGTCATTTTCACAGCAAAGTCTGTTCCTTTTCTTCGTTTTTATGTCCAGCATCCTCAAAAAGGATTGCTCGCAAAGATATGTTGTAACAAACGGTATAATTTTGACATTAAAAAAACAGATAAAAGCATGTAATGTATCAAAAAAAAGTGCTCGTTATACTCCTTCTGTGAAGCCTGCTACCGGACGTTAGTCTGGTTTTGTCTGTCTTTTATGTTTGTCTGCTACTTCCTGTTTTATTTTGTTAAGTTTTCCTCATGTGTCTTGTCTGTTGTCTTTACTTCCCTTCCTGGTTCGTGTTCACCTTTTCCCTGATTACCTGACTCCGCCCTGATGTGTTCCACCTGTGTCTCATTGTCTTCCCTCCCTTTTGTGTATTTATACCCTGTCCTTTCCCCTGGTCAGACGCCAGTTCGTATTCTCTCGCAGATTACTTACCAGCATTTTGATCCTGTCTGTTCATTTGCCAACCTGTGTTTCGACCCGTTTTGTCATCCTGTTTTGCCTGTTTTTTGCCTGCTCCCTGTCGGTTTTGTCTGCCTCCATCTGTCTTCCTGGATTTTGACTTCTTCGCCTGGTTTTTTGGTATGTGAGCTAGCTTTACCCCTATGTCCTGTTGCCTGTCTGTTTGCTCTCCTGTGTTTGACCTGTTTCCGTCCCTGACCTCCCTCTGCTTCTCCCTAGTCGGCGTGCCGACTCAAAACCCGGAGCCTAACCGTGGGTTCGTGTCCCTCGCCCGGAGGACGAATCCCTCAAGGACTTCCTTGGCTGCTGTCCTCAAGATCCTGTTCATTATCACAACCTTTATTTTTGTACTACCTGAATATAATAAACTCTGTAAACTTTTACATCTGCCTCCTAGTTCTGCATTTGGGCTCTGGGTCCGTACTATCAGCATTACACCTTCAGTATTTTTGTGATCGTTGTTTTATTACGGCACTAGCTCGGCTTTAGCATAATGCGATTTCTCCATCCGCAACGGTGCATCGGTCGTCACATGATTGTAACTGACCAGTGCGGTGACTGAAAAATGTAAACAAACGCTACACATGGCTGCCTCCGTGGTTAACAGGAAGTAGCAAAAGTTATAACAACGATGTGGAAAATACTCAAATAATTTGTCAGACGAGTGGAAGAGATTATAAACACTTCCGGATGTGTTGTAGTGCTATAAGCAACAACAATACACCGCGTATATTGGATGTCAATCAGAGAGAGTCTCTGAAGCTGTTTGATTACATACACGGACCTAGCCCGACACACACACTCGACTCATTAGTCGACTCATTAGTCGAGTGTGTGTGTCTTGACCTCCGCCGAAACCCTGAGACTGACTCACCGAACCCCTAGGGTTCGATCGAACCCAGGTTAAGAACCACTGGTCTAGACTTTTGGATTTCCCAAATAAGGTAGTATTGGTCTGAATCAAACTCAACCATAGTTTGGTTCGCCAACGCAATTGTTGTGGGGAAAAAAGACTAAATTCTAAACCACAGCTCAAACTTTCAGGTGTGAAAATTAGCCCTAACAACTGTTTGAGGTTAAAGCTGCACTGTATGACTTTTTTTTTTTAACATTACTAGGTAAAGAAAAAGAAAACAAAAAAACTAAGAATTCTTTCCGCATTTTGTGGTGGTCTGAGAGGACACAATATTTCTGAATCAACTCCCCCTGTGTGTTTTCAGACTGGTAGGGAGGTTGAATATGGGATTAACAGCTTGGAAAAATGGCTTCAACAGCATGAAACAAGGTAAGGTCAATTTGTATGACTGTGTTAGTTATTATAGTTATTCTGAGGCAGCTGTAGAAGGAGGGTGTGTATTCTTTCCCCTGGGAATTCAGGTTTAATCAAGCACTGTGCTTAAAGTTAAATTCTGAGGTAATTGTAATTTACATATATCATTATTATTATTATTATTATAGATTGTGATGTGTTGGAGGAGCAGCTGGGGAAGTTTCCCAGCATGCATTGGGACAAAGTATTTGGGACAGTTTTTTGTGTTTTCAGTGTTCTGAGTTTATATTTAGTGTTATTCTTGTTAGATAGCAGAGTTATGGTGTGTTTTACCCTTTTTACCTCCGCCAAGGAGGTTATGTTTTTGCTGGTGTTGGTTTGTCTGTCTGTCTGTCCGTGTGCAAGATAACTCAAAAAGGTATGGACCGATTTGGATGAAAATTTCAGGAAATGTTGATACTGGCACAAGGAACAAATGTTTAAATTTTGGTGGTGATCTGGGGGGTGGGCACTGATCTGCCTTGGCGGAGGCTTGCGCTCTCCGAGTGCTTTTCTAGTTGTTTTCTTGTTGAATGATTATTTCTATTGAGTTCATTTTCTTGCACCATGAGCTAAGTTGCTCTTTTGTTTCATGACCTTCTGTAGTGGGTAATTATGCTGCATTCCAGGCCACCTGTAACTCATGTTCTTTCAAACTTCTGTCAGTGAAAATGCACTGGAATGTCAATCTAACCCATGGCTTCCCACCTGTGAACTCGTAGTAGAACGATGTACTCCCAGTTCCGAGCTCTGACGTCACTTGTTTATTAAAACAAGCATTGCTCTACAGTTATCTGCTAATGTTCTGCATAATCAGCAGCTGCTCTAGTGTTAGCTAGTTTTCAGTCCATTGAGTGCAAGAATAAATTAATACCAAATTACGTATCCAAATATACAAATAACATAAAAGGTATAACAGCTTCTCTTGCCTTATGCACCATTTTTCCTCCGTTTCCCTCAAATAACCAAAGAAGAAGCACCTTTGGTGATAGAAATGACTGTAAATGAGCATAACGTACTTTCTGTCATGCTGGTTTGTTTACATCTAACTACCACAATTCCTTGTGCTCAAGCAGTTTGGTGTGATTTGCCTGGAACACTGCAAAGTCACAAGTCGTGGTTTGAAGTCATGATTTACAGGCTCGAAAACCAGCCTGGAACGCAGCAATAGTTAGTTTACTTATTTGTTCCTTTCATGTAAGTGGACAACTGAATTTTTGCATAATTGCACAGTCCATTTTCAAATCAACACCTCCATTACTTGAAAGGAGCAGCAACAAGAAAAACATTTCTTATATTTGTCTCCCCCCTACTTGAACAATTAAAATAAAAAGAGAAAATGGTCAGCCTTCACCTACAACAGATTTCCAACAGCCTACACTAACAACACTTTAATCATAACAGCAACAAAACAAACAAAAAAATATCACACATTTACAAGCAAGTGGTTAAAATGTAAATTACAAAACTGATATCCTTGTTTCTGATACTTCATCCATTTGCTACAATATATTATAGTATTTCCATTTTATGCAACTTTGCACCGCTACTCAGTTATCTTTAAGAGATAAATAATGTAATTTTTACTCCATTACAAATGTCTGAATGTATTATTACTTTATTGCAACTCCGTCATGAGCTGCTTCACCAGTCTTCTAGTCCCCGGCTTCCTCTGTTATCAGGTCACACATGAAGCTCATAATGATGTTGGATTCATGACTATTTTTGGTGAACTGCCTGGTGTGAATAGAATTTACTTCTTCATTGAACAAATGTCTCAGTTGTCCCAAACTTAAATTGTCATCAGTGTGAATTGTTATTTTTTACTTCGGTAAAGGAACACAGAGAGGGGTTGAAGAATATACATTTTATGCTATACAGACATACAGAGGAATGGATCCAGTGTCACTCCTCAAATCTTGTTTCAGTGGTTATATATAACCCATAAAGACCCAGTGCAACTTTTGTGGCAGTTCCCAAATGACTTTTTCCTCTCTATTTAACTTTTTTTTTTGTAGTAGTAGTACGGTCTACTCTCGTTAAACCGCCCGCCGTTATACTGCCATTTTCGCTCACCGCCGACCAAAACCATTGCACAAAAATCCCCAATGCATTATTCCATTAGCTACCGCCATTTCCGCCTATCGCCATCCGCCAGCCCAGTTCCATGCACAAACAACACTTATACCATTGATTTCCCGACCGTTATACCGCCAGCATGATTGCCATCGAGTACACATAAATTTTAACAATGCACTGAAACAAACGCGCCAGACGCTGATCGTGACAAGCTACGAGTAGGTCTACGGAACGGCCACCGTTCATTTATCGCAGAACACTCAGTAGGTCAGGATGTCGGGAAGAGGACGTGGGATTAAGCCAAAGCCTCAAGATGATGGGGTGTCATTTCCCGACACGGAATAATAATGCTTAAAATGTTTCCCCACTTTAAATGATCCCTTACAACATAACAGAATCAAGATTTATTTAGAAACGCAATTAGAACGGGTTAACGGAGGCAGCATAGACATCATATAATAAAGACATGCACATTATGGACGCAACCCGTTGTAACGCCATTTTCGCTATACCGCCAATTTGGCCGTGAACGGAAGTTGGCGGTATAACGAGAGTAGACTGTAGTAGTAGTAGTTTATTCAGTCATGACAACACCAAATATTGTACGCACTATTGACATGTCACGCAAAAGAAAGAAAAAAAATCACAGAATCACAAAATCAAGAATCATGTGTTGAATAATATGTTGAATAATGACTGAAAAGGTATAGGCAGAAGCAGACTGCTTATCAAAGCCTATCCTATATTACAACTTTTTAGGCTACCAACCTCAGAAGAAACAACAACAACAGATAATTCGTCACATTTATAAGCTTCAAAAATAGCTTTACAAACCATTTTCTTAAAAACCAAAAAAGAATTACATGTTTTTAAATTTATGTTGGCATCATTCCAAAATGTAACTCCAATAATGGACACACATCTCCTTTTCATACCTTTTTTAGCTTTTTGTACAGTAAATTTGCTTAACCCTTAGAAAACGCCGATGTAAAGATATGCTTTTTTGTCAAATATTTGAGTATTTATTTATTTATTTTATCTTTATTTAACCAGGAAAACCTCATTGAGATTAAGAATCTCTTTTTCAAGAGTGTCCTGGCCAAGACGGGCAGCAGTACATTAAATAGTTACAGGCAGACTTCCATACATAAAACGAATACATAAAAAGCACATAGACAAGTCAAACCTTCCAAAGTCAACTCAAAAAGTGCTCATGAAATGTAGACAAAAGTGCGTCAGGTAAAACATCTCCAGCCAGATGTCTCCCTCTCTAAGTCATACAGCATCCTCTTAAAAGTGTCCAACGAAACCAGATCCTTCAGTTTCAGGTCTTTTTGTAGTTCATTCCAGGTGAATGGGGCCACATACCTGAAGGCCTTTTTCCCCTGTTCAGTTCTAACTTTAGGAACAGACAACAAGAAAAGATCCTGAGAACGCAGATTATAAGAGTCTGTGGTTCTCCGACTGATGTAGGTCTGAAGGTAGGATGGAAGCAGACCTAAAATAGACTTGTAAATTAAAATACGCCAATGATTCAGTCTGCGAGCTGACAAAGAAGACCATCCTACATGATCATAAAGCAGAAAATGATGGGTAAGAGATTTAAAATTGCTGATGAACCTCAGAGCTCCATGATACACACTGTCCAGTGACCGTGAACTATGGGTGGAGGCATGCATGTACAAGACATCACAATAGTCCAACACAGACAGAAATGTAGCTGTAGTATCCTACAATAATGGACGTTTTTGTGTCCGGCACGTGTTTGTCCGATGCATGTGTGTCCGATCAATGTCCTGATGTTGCAGCACAGGAGGGCCTACGGGTGCAATGCCGCTGTTGCACCACGGGAGGGCACTATCGTACAATGGCACCACGGGTACAATGCCGCTAGTAGTTTTAATTTATTACAATTTTGATTTTATATACCTACTATTTGGAACCAGTAGTCAATTTTAAAGTCTTTGAAAAGGTTCTTTAAGCATCTTTGTGTTATTTATGAATAAATTATATACGTTTTTCAAATTGGATTTAATATTTTTTATGTGTTTTTTGGTCTTTTATGTTGATATAGTAGGTTAAAGTGAAAAGATAATAGGCAGATAAGATAGATGAAGTTGTGCTGAAAAAAACAAACAAACATGGATATTGTAAACATTTCTTTATATAGTATATAAAGGCAAAATTAAAAGTACTCAAAAATGGCCAAAATAGGCTCAGAACCCTAAGGTTTAAGTGATTTATTACCATTTTTTGTAATATTATCTTCTTCATTTTGCATTTTTCAATGGAAATCATGGATTTTCCTGGATATAACATAATTTATTGTTTCAGTTGTAGCTGCCCGGGGCCCAGTGATGACGGGATCTGAGGTGTCTCATCTGTGTACTGTCCTGACCTGTGATCCCTGACCCCCCACCCTCACCTGTCTGGATGGACCCCCTCATGTGCCCCCACCCTACTGTATGTTGACAGACTGGAATTACATCATCAAATGTACGTCCATCACTCCTTGTGCATCTACAGCCTGTCCGTCCATGGGAGTGGATCTCTCCTTCACTGTGGTTCTCCCTCAGGTTTCTCTTTTCCCGCTGGGTTTTTTGGAGTTTTTCCTTCCCAAGAAGGTGGGTCTAAGGATGGGGGATGCCTGGGACATTAATCTATTTCCTTCGTCTACTGTTTACTTGACTGTTATTTGTTTTCATGTCCAACTAATTCTGTAAAGCCTTGTTAGGCAACCTTGTTGTGATATAGGGCTCTACAGATAAAACTGAATTGAATTGATCATGTTGCTGCTCATAAAAGATGAGATTAGAGTTGAGGGTTATTATATTAGAAACAGAAAACTGAAGAAAAAAGTGACTTTTTCAGCAAAGATATACTGTAAATAAATGAATGTGAAAACAAGTGTGTCCATCCACTGTCACTGATCCAACTTCAGTGGTAAAAGTATTTGTTTCAGTCTGATGTAGCCACACCTTTTCTTCTTTTCATGATAATATTTGAGATTGTGTAAAATTTTAAGGCTGTCTGTTTTTTTTTTTTTTCCACAACTGTAGAGGAACAATTTCCATAGTCTTTTTACATATTAATAAAAATTAATTCAAGTTCATCTGGGCCCAATTTTATGAGACATCTCAAAGTGGATCTGGAAAAGCAGCCACGCAACTGATACATTCTTGTCCTATTTTTTGAACTTGGAGTGAAACTGTCAAGGTCTTTGGGCTTTATATTCCTCAACGTGAGAAGAACATCTGCTTTGTATCTTTTTTTAGTTTTTGTATTACTTAGACCTTTACCTTTGTCTCCTCTGTTATTAGTGACTATTGGGAATATGAGGAAAAAACTCAAACAAATGAGACATTTTTCTCTGCTGTATTTTTTATTTTTATTTTTTTTGGAAGTGGCTATTGACACAGTACTGTGGCACAAAATATCTGTTTGTCTATTACCACTGAGCCAATCAGTGGCCCTATTATATAATGTCTAGATTGGTAACGTACATCCTGAAAAAGTACCAAGACAATCATATTGCGAATAGGTCAACTTTAGACACAGCAGGTATGTAGCTCATTCTTGTTAACGTATTGGTCTACAATGTGTGGAAGCCTGGGTTCAGTTACCGGTCGAAGTATCTTTTTTTTTTTTTCTTAAAGATATTCAAACGGGGGGGGGGGGGGTAGTTAAATTCAACATTGATATAAATCAGCCACTGGGACAACGTGCAGAATTCAAACAACAGCACTCAATACACTGAACTGACACAGAACTGAGAAGTCACATGGCACACTGCTGCGTCCAACATAAAACAACATATAGAGTATTTAGAACAGTAATTCCTGTTCTGTACTATATACTATCACTAATTTGTCATTGGGGCAACAGTCCATGGTGCAGATAGCACTCATACCTCACAGCAAGAGGGTCCTGGGTTCAATTCCAACACCAGTCGATGGGGGTGGGACCTTTCTGTGTGGAGTTTACATGTTCTCCCCGTGTCTGCGTGGGTTCTCTCTGGGTAGTCCAGCTTCCTCCCACCATCCAAACACATGCACTGATAGGTTAACTGGTTAATCTAAATTGCTCTTAGGTGTGAATGTGACAGTGATTGTTTGTTTCTACATGTCAGCCCTGTGATGAACTGGTAACATGTCCAACATGTACCCCGCCTTTACCCATAAGTAGCTGGGATAGGCTCCAAGTGACCCCCGTGACCCTAGTGAGGATTCAGAGGGTTCAGAAAATGAATGAATGAATGAATAATTGGTCATTTCTTCCGTATATGACCACAGTACTGTGGGAACAAGAGGTTAATGAGATCATGGAACAGTATCCATGATTGGCTCCAGTACAAATGCTAACATTTGATTGGTCTGTGGCAATAGACAAACCAATATTTTTTGCCACAGTACTGTGGCAGTAGCCGTTGCCTTCCTTTTTTTTTTTTACCTTTTCGTTAAAGTTAACTCAAATGAAGACAGATAAACTAAACAGCAAGTCATTCTTTCATGTATAGATCGTGGGACTATTCCTTTACTTTATGTTCAGTCTATGTAAGGGTGTTTTGCCTTGAGTTTATACATAAGTACAGCTGACACTGTAACGTTTGTATATGTATGATAGTGAGTCATTTTTTGTAAATGGATCAAACGGATATTGTACTTCCTTTATTTGCTATACATTCATAGAGACCATATGAGGGGAAGGTCAGGTCCGCAGTGAATAGCAGAACAATGGCTGATTCTAGACAAAGCACAGCTACACAATGTGAGGAATTCTAACAATGAACGGTACCAATGACTGAAGCAGAACTAAAGAAAAAGGAAAATAACATCACTGCCCTGTTTGCCTGACTCTGCAGACAAAGGGAGAGGATATAATGATAGCTTGATTCTTATAGTGAGTTTACAAAGTGCTTTATAAGTCAGAAGGTAATATAACAACAAAAGACAAACAGACAGACATAACAAAACCTGACAAAATTAAAAAATAGTTAAGATAAAGTTGAAACAAGAAGATAAAATGTCAATAGAAATAAATACAGATACAGGAAGTGTAGCAATAAAGAAGACATCAATATAAATGCAAGCAAACAAAGGTATGAAAAGCAATAAAATGACACAAATGGAGTGGTCTCTTCCAGGGTGACAGCGCCCCCGGCCATGGGACACAGGGGGTGGGGGGAGTGGGGTTACTGGATGGTTTGATGAGTATGAAAACGATGTAAATCATATGCCGTGGCCTTCACCGTCACAGGCATCTCATCTCAACAGAACACCTACAGGAGAGTTTGGACCGACATGTTAAGGCCTTTACACACAAGGGAATAAATAAATGACAGAAAAATGCAAACCACTCACCTGTGAATACCTCAAATCAAAGCAATTCATATCAGTGTTGACGTGAATTTGTGGCAGTGGTTCAACAAAACAACCAAATAGATTCACACCAGCTCATTCGTCACATTGAACATCAAATGTGTGTTTCCGTGTCTCCCGTTCCTTTGGGTAATATATGTGTGTGTCAAGGTAAAAAGACACACAGAGGGCCGTGTACATTTCATTCATAGGATGTTAGGATTACATAAGGTCCTTTGGCGATGCTGCACCACATGTGGTCCTTCAGTTCCTGTCATATTGGGTCTTTTTTCATTAAAAGAACAAGGTGGACAAACTCAAATAATCCCTCGATCCACCATAGATGTGAAGATGTGATGTTCACACAGCTCAAGACACGCTCAGAAAATACAGTGTTGCTGTTTTGCAATGTAATACTCACACTTGTGACAAAAACATACTACAATTTATTGTATTACTGTGTGAGTTAAGCAAATGAATAAATGCCCCTTTAGACTGAAGTCTCCACCTCTACCAGGGGTGCAGATAGGATTTTAGAACTGGGGGGGACCAAGCTGTAAATATACATTACAAACAAAAAGTTAAGGATATTACTTTTTTTTGGTCTTTTTTTTTTGTCATTTTTGCCATTTGTAAATAAAACTATATCTGGTAATTATAAAAATGTGTTTCAATTCAGTTCACACACAAAGAAGTAAAAAGCGCTGTGCAAGAATCCCAAATGAAAAAAACTGCCCCAAAATTGAAAATATCCTTAACTTTTTTTTTGTGGTATATATATATATATATATATATATATATATATATATATATATATAGATAGATAGATAGATAGATAGATAGATAGATAGATACAGGGTGGGGAAGCAAAATTTACAATGAACATTTAGTTGTTTTTTCTCAGCAGGCACTACATCAATTGTTTTGAAACCAAACATATATTGATGTCATAATCATACCTAACACTATTATCCATACCTTTTCAGAAACTTTTGCCCATATGAGTAATCAGGAAAGCAAACGTCAAAGAGTGTGTGATTTGCTGAATGCACTCGTCACACCAAAGGAGATTTCAAAAATAGTTGGAGTGTCCATAAAGACTGTTTATAATGGAAAGAAGAGAATGACTATGAGCAAAACTATTACGAGAAAGTCTGGAAGTGGAGGACGCAACAAAAAACGTACCAAAGCTTTTATTAAAGCTCTCAAATCCAAAATCCTAAAGGATCCAACCAAATCCATGAGAAAAATGGCAATTGAACTTGAGGTAGACAACAAGACCGTTAGAAATGCAGTAAAATATGATTTGAAGTTAAAATCTTACACAAGAACACCAAAACACTTGTTGACAACAGCAACAAATCCAACTTCAGCAATTTTTGGGAATCATGTTTATGGCCGCCTTCTAGCCCAGATCTAAACCCTCTGGATTATGCTACAGTCTACTCTCGTTAAACCGCCCCCCGTTATACCGCCATTTTCGCTCACCGCCGACCAAAACCATTGCACAAAAATCCCCAATGCATTATTCCATTAGCTACCGCCATTTCCGCCTATCGCCATCCGCCAGCCCAGTTCCATGCACAAACAACACTTATACCATTGATTTCCCGACCGTTATACCGCCAGCGTGATTGCCATCGAGTACACATAAATTTTAACAATGCACTGAAACAAACACGCCAGACGCTGATCGCGACAAGCTACGAGTAGGTCTACGGAACGGCCACCGTTCATTTATCGCAGAACACTCAGTAGGTCAGGATGTCGGGAAGAGGACGTGGGATTAAGCCAAAGCCTCAAGATGATGGGGTGTCATTTCCCGACACGGTATAATAATGCTTAAAATGTTTCCCCACTTTAAATGATCCCTTACAACATAACAGAATCAAGATTTATTTAGAAACGCAATTAGAACGGGTTAACGGAGGCAGCATAGACATCATATGGTAGAGACATGCACATTATGGACGCAACCCATTGTAACGCCATTTTCGCTATACCGCCAATTTGGCCGTGAACGGAAGTTGGCGGTATAACAAGAGTAGACTGTATTTGGGGGGTTTTAGAACATGCTACCAATAGAACATCACACAGCAATGTCAATTTTCTTAAAGATACTATTAAAGAAGAATGGGAGAAGTTGTCACCCGAATATTTGAGGAACACTTGCACAAGTTTCAGGAAGCGTGTGAAGGCAGTTATTGAGAAAGAAGGAGGACACATAGAATAAAAACATTTTCTATTATGTCAATTTTCTTGTGGCAAATAAATTCTCATGACTTTCAATAAACTAACTGGTCATACACTGTCTTTCAGTCCCTGCCTCAAAATATTGTAAATTTTGCTTCCCCACCCTGTGTGTATATATATACATATATATATATATATATATATGTGTGTGTGTGTGTGTGTGTGTGTTTTTCATAGTTTGACTTGTCCTGTAAATTATTGCATGTTGTATGTTGTAACTGTTTGTTGTAATTGTGTTGATTTCATGCTGCCTCTTGGCCAGGACTCCCTTGGAAAAGAGGTTTTTAATCTCAATGGGATCTTTTTTTTTTTCCTGGTTAAATAAAGGTTAAATAAAATAAATTTATTTTATTTATTTATTTATTTATTTATTTAACATTGGATTCCTGAGTTTTCTGACTGAATGAAAAGTGGTAAACAAAGGTACCTAATCGACACTACCCGTACATGGTCAAACTGTTATTTGTCTCATATGTCAATCACAAAACTTCACGCCTTCTGCGCATGTTTTGTTTAAACATTTGCTGATTTCAACAGGATGAAGAATTTCATTCTCAGCACAGAAACTTGAACTGAATTCCAACCAAAAACCAGAACCTATGTGCAAAAATTAATAATAAAATAAAATTGAAGTGATTCACAATCGTGCCTTCATGTAAATGATTATAAAAATAACAATGTGTATGATAACAGAAGTATACACTTAAACAACCGATTCATATCAATAAAATTAAATAAGTATAGCCTTCATGCCATGAAATCTGCAATGAAATTCACACTTTGAATGAAATATCAGGAATTCCCTCTGTAAGTATGTACATTGTACTTTTTTGTACGACACAGTTGATTAAAAAAAAAAAAAAAAAAAAAAAAAAAGAATTCCCTCTGCAGCTAAATAAAAGTACCCTCTAGAAACAAACTCAAGTTGGAACATGGAGCTCCGAAAACCTAACGTCAGAACTTAGCCCTTCCCAGTTTAAAAATGAGGACATCAGGGAACATGGAATTGGAAAAAAAATTGACAGTTAATGAAATGTAATGAAAACCCCAACATTTATGCTAAGGCTTTTACGACTTCAAAATTCTGGTTTACACGTACAAATGAATGCACCATTAGTCGTAGGCATTTCAGGCAGCACCAACACCAGGATGTTAATGGATCAGCTGTGCAGTGTTATTAACCGAGGATTACGTGGAAAATTGAACACCTTGCTTCCCCACCTCAGTATGGATCTGCTCCACTACTTGATCACCTCTGCTTCATCTCTTTCTATATTCTGGCCAGTACTTGGGGTGTGGAAACTGTGGGGACTCAGGTGGATCAGTTGAAGATGACAGTCTGCAGATGGAATCCCACTCAGGTACTCAGCAGTGACTAAAGGTGTCATTATGGTGCCATTCACTCCTGACATTAACACATTTCCTGAGTGGACTGATCACATGTGAACAGCTCTAATGGCTAATCTGTTCACATCTGGCATTAACATACGCCTCCACATGTCTTGAGTCATCACTTGTTATTTGATTGCACTTCCACACTCATCCAAAGCCTAAAACACAAACTAAACATCCTGACTTTGTAATGTTTCTTTGCTAATTTACGTCACTGGGTCAGTCCATCTCAGATCACCCAATAAAATGGCATTTTTAAACCTCACCCGCTCCAGTTTTTATGAAATCTGGTATATAGGTAATTCATAGCCAGAAATGCCAAAATTTCAAATTTTAACCTTATTGGACCTATAGTTGTCAAAATATGGCAATTTTATTTTTTCACTTTTTTGTGAAAAAGGTCCAGGCAGCCAAGTTTCAAATTGCTGTAGCTCATCAACCACTGGTCCGATTTTAAAAAGCAGTGTATTTCTGTAAAGGGGAGACCATAAGGAATCTAAATCTAGCATTATTTTGTACATTTGGGTAACCTTTTGATTTATACTTTGACTTTGAAATTGAGGGTAACTCATATTTTTTTAAATGTTGTAGCTAACACGTAGGGCTACATTTTTCATAATGGTGTCAGAGAGATTGAGCGTGTCCTACAGTGTAAAGTTCAAGGTCAAAATATAAATGAAAAGGTTATCCAACTACAACAAATGTACAAAATAAAGCTAGATTTAGATTCCTTATGGTCCCCCCTTAACAGAAATACCTTGCTTTTTAAAATCGGACCAGTGGTTGATGAGCTGCAGCAACTTTAAAGCTTGGTTGCTATGGCCTTTTTCGCTAAAAAGTGAAAAAAATTTACCGTACTTACCGGACTATAAGCCACTACTTTTTTCTCACGCTTTGAACCCTGCAGCTTATATAATGATGCAGCTCGAGTATAGATTTTTACGGGCGACTGGCCTCCAGGGGGCGCTGTAGATGGAAGCGCAAAAGCAAGACAAACAGATGGAAGAGATGATGAAGAGGAGAAGTTTTAAGCTTAACTTTTAACAATCATTTTGCACAAACCCTCATCATGGAAAACACATGAAGAAATGCACATGATGCAGCTTTTAAGTTAAAATCAATCGATGTGTCTGTCCATGAAGGAAATAGAGCTGCTGCATGTAAGTGCCATTGAGCAACAACGGAGGCGAGATGTAGAAGGTGTGTGACGGAGCCTTTCTGAGGATGTTCAACTCCGACACTGAAGAAGACGACTGCAGTAGTTTCAGTGCGCAGAAGGAAGATGAAGATAGCGATCCATGACTTTTCTGTTTTATAACCAGCTGTGTTCCTGCCGTTTTACAGGCACTGTTTGGAAAAAAGCAGTTACGGTATGAAAATAAATATTTAAATAATCTTTCTGTTTACCATCTTTCTGTGTAAATACCTCATGTTACAACGTGGACACCAGCGGCTTATAGTCAGGTGGGGCCTATATATGTACAAATATATATTTTTTTCTTTTAAAATTTGGTGGGTGCGGCTTATATTCAGGTGCAGGCTTATAGTCAGGTGTGCTCTATAGCCCGGAAAGTATGCTAATTGCCATATCTCGAAAACCATTGGTCGAAAAAAAAAAAAACTAAGAATTTTGGCTTTTCTGGCTATGAATTACCCATACACCACATTTCATCAAAATTGGAGCAGGTGGGGTTTATCTCTTTCGGATAGACCAGGGGTGTCAAACTCAGTTTAGTTCAGGGGCCATATTCAGCCCAATATGACCTAAAATGGGCCAGATTAGTAAAATAATAACAGTGAAAAAAGTAAAATTACATTATAATAATGTTTACATGTACAATGTTTGTTTAAAAATCTGAATAACATGAACAGCTTTAAATGTCTTGTCTCGCTAATTGCCATATCTCGAAAACCATTGGTCAAAAAAAAATAAAATTAGGAATTTTGGCTTTTCTGGCTATGAATTACCCATACACCATATTTCATCAAAATTGGAGCAGGTGGGGTTTATCTCTTTCGGATAGACCGGGGTGTCAAACTCAGTTTAGTTCAGGGGCCATATTCAGCCCAATATGACCTAAAATGGGCCAGATTAGTAAAATAATAACAGTGAAAAAAGTAAAATTACATTATAATAATGTTTACATGTACAATGTTTGTTTAAAAATCTGAATAACATGAACAGCTTTAAATGTCTTAACAAAAACAAGTGCAATTTTAACAATATTCTGCCTCAGTTTATCATTTTATCATTTACACATGTGCGTTACAACTTACATTACAATTACAATGACACAAAACATTTAGTAACAGGTAGAATAAAGGTGAAATTGCATTTACTTCTCTTAAGACATTTCGGGTTGTTCATATTTGTTCAGGTTATTCACATTTTTTTTTTTACAAGGATAGTTTGTTGATATGAACATTTTCATGTAATTGTACGTTTTTTTTTGTTTTTTTTTTAACTAAAACAAATAAAATCTGCAGTTTTCATTATTTATAGGTTATTATAATATTATTTTACTGGTCTGACCCAACTGAGATGTAATTGCTCTGTATGTGGAACCTGAATTAAAATGATTTTTACACCATTGATTGTTAATATCTTCAGTGTAATTTTTGCATTTCACAAATTCCTCCCAAGGGGCCAAATTGGACCCTTTGGCGTGCTGGATTTGTCCCTCGGGCCTTACGTTTGACACCTGTGGGATAGACGGACACCAGTGTTAGATCATAGACTAGCGGTGTCTTTACTCACAATATGAGCCGACACTGTGAATTAACCTATCGGCTGTTTCATTTGTTGCTGCGTCTCTTGCATGACATACACTTTAATAATGACTGAATCGTCAAGCGTGTGGAATATGTTCATGAATTTCCATTGGATGATGCAAACTGCAGACACCAAGTTTACACATGAAGAAATAATAAGTAGCAGTGCATTCTGGGGGCACAATTTATATGAAGCTGCTGTTTGTGTAACTTTTCTTGCGTCTTTAAAACACTTTAATATGATGCTGTTGCTGCTCGTTCACTTACGCAAATAAGTTTGGTCCTTCAGTCCGTTAATGGACACAGTCACACTGCCAAGAGGATGTGGACATCTCTGAATGTTGTCTGATATGTGATCTAATCGGATCTCAGCGCGTCTTGAGTGCATTCACACCTTACAGCTGTCCACTCGACGTCAGATCCCTCTAGACGCCTGCTAATGCCAGTGCTGATTCCAGTCAGTACCATTTAATACATATAAGACAATGTTAAAGACCAAGCAGTAAAGCAATGGCATGTCATAAAGTGGGCTTTTATATAAAGAAATGCAAACACAATACAGAGCCAAAGTTACAATTAAGCTTATAGAAGAGGTCAGTGGATTCTAAATATACTTGAAATAACAGGAACTAAACAAGAATGTATTCACTGAACAAACTCACCGAACGCAACAACACAACAAGAAACATACACAGCTCTGGAAAAAAAATAAGAGACTACTGCAAAATTAGCACTTTCTCTGATTTTACCATTTATAAACATGGTATTTGAAATCTCTGACGGGACATTTTAGAGACAATCTGACAGATTAGTGTTGCTAAATGACCCACATTTTTACTTTCACATTTATTTTTGCTTTAGTTGGACCATAAGGGATTATCCAAAACAAGGAGCTACTTTATATTGAAATAAATGTTGGAATGGCAATCAATTAAAGTTGGTTCTCTGACGGGACATTACTGTGTTTTGACCCTTGAGTAAAATGAACGTTTTTGTTTTATTCTCTAAACTACCGACAACATTTCTCCCAAATTCCAAATAAAAATATTGTTTTATAGAGCATGTATTTGCAGAACACGACACGTGGTCAAAATAACAAAAAGATGCAGATGTCAAATAATGCAAAGAAAACCAGCTGATATTCATTTCTAAACAACACAATACTAATGTTGTAACTTGGGAAAAGTTCAGACATCAGTATTTGGTGGAATAACCCTGATTTTCAATGACAGCCTTCATGTGTCTTGGCTCTCCACCATTGCTGTTGGATGTAGAATTACAGGAACTAAACAAGAAGGTATTCACTGAACAAACTCTCTGAACACAATGACACAACAGGAAACATATACAGCTCTGGAAAAAAATAAAAGACCACTGCAAAATTATTACCTTCTGTGATTTTACCATTTATAGGTATGTGTTTGAGGGTCAAAACACAGTATTCGAAATCTCTGTGACGGGACATTTTAGAGACAATTTGACAGATTAGTGTTGCTAAATGACCCACATTTTTACTTTCAAATTTCTTTTTGCTTTAGTTGGACCATAAGGGATTATCCAAAACAAGGAACTACTTTATATTGAAATAAATGTCGGAATGGCAATCAGTTAAATTCGCTCTCTGACAGGACATTACTGTGTTTTGACCCTCGAGTAAAATGAACATTTTTGTTTTATTCTCTAAACTACCCACAACATTTCTCCCAAATTCCAAATAAAAATATTGTTTTATAGAGCATGTATTAGCAGAACACAACACATGGTCAAAATAACAAAAAGATACAGATGTCAAATACTGCAAAGAAAACCAGTTCATATTAATTTCTAAACAACACAATACTAATGTGGCAACTTGGTAAAAATTCAAACATCAATATTTAATGGAATAACCCTGATTTTCAATGACAGCCTTCATGTGTCTTGGCTCTCCACCGTTGCTGTTGGATGACTTTATGCAGCTCCTGGCAGAGAAATTCCAGAAGCTCAGTAATGTTCCATGGCTTGTGGCCATCCATCTTCCTCCAGAAGTTTTCAAAGTGGGTTCAGGTCTGGAGATTGGGCTGGCCATGACAGGGTCTTCATCTGGTGGTCCGTCATCCACACCTTTATTGACCTAGCTGAGGCCAGGAGCATTGTCCTGATAGAAAAACCAGTCCTCAGAGTTTGGGAACATTGTCAGAGCAGAAGTCCAGTAGTTTTCAATAGTTATTTTTGGATTCCAATTACTTTGGCGGTACTAATAGCACTGTTTTTGCCTGTTGTAAGAAGATAATGATGGCCACAGTGGTGGTGTTTATACTTCTCCTTCTTTAATAAGACATGGATCAGGTGTTTATTCAGTAGAATAAGGTGTGCTTGTGTTGGAATTCAACAGACACAGGAATGGAATGGCTGTCATACACGCAGACATGCTGATTTCACAGGAAACTGCAGTGGACTCTTAATTTTTTCCAGAACTGTATATAGTTTCTTGGCAAATCTAAGTAACATATTAATGGGAAACATGATAGATACTACCTACAACTAAACTACAACTAATTCTCAATGAAACTCCATCCACCCATTACATCACAGCCCGTGGATCTACATCCTCTGTGAAACCAAGAAGAAACCTCCCTGCAGCCAAGATTTATGTGACAAATTCAATAAATAGCCCAATAACCCTACAGTGGTAACCTCTTAAGCCCAGTTACCCCCGGTACCGGAGGCAGCCACAACTTTCATCTGTGTTGCCATGGTAATGCTAAGGGATGCTTGTAGCAATATATACATTCCATACATCCACATGACTAGAAGAACGTCAGCTAAAAATTCAACAAAACCAAATATCAGACAAGAGAACACAATCCAAACAAGCACTTAAACAAGCAAATACCTAAAACAAGTTAACAGTCTGAGAACAGTGTATGTCATGAACAATTTCATAAAACAACAGACTGAAGTGACCAAGTTTGCAGCGCTAAGCTAACACTTAGCAGATCCAACAGTTCAAGTATGTACCACTAAAACTCAAAAATAAGGGTCACGTTATGAAGTGATGATCTTAAATTTTGTCTTGCCTTCGCTGTTTTCTGATCATAATTTGGTTAGACAAACAAAGCTTCTGCTATCGGCTAATCCGGTGTTTTGTGTTACGTTGAAATGACTCCCACTGGAAACAAATGGCCCAGGGCTTAATGTAATATTAAAAAAATATAAGGTTAAAATAATCCAATCCAACTTCATTTGTAAAGCACTTTAAACAACCGCAGTGGACCAAAGTGCTGTACAGAACAATAATTAAAACCAAAATAAAATATTAAGATACAGAATAGATTACATAGAACTGTACAAAAAAGAAAAACAGTGCTGTGCAGAAGAATAAATAAAACCCAAATAACAGAATAATATAGAAGAATAGATTAAAAAAACATCAAAAGCCATAAATTTTAAAAACAAACAAAAAAAACATAAGAACAATAAACCAGCACCAAATAAAAACACTAGAATAAAAAATAATATAAATAAAAATGTATTATTATTATTATTATTATTATTATTATTGTTGTTGATTATGATTATTATACTAAATAATAATTATTATAATTAATAGTAAATTCTTACGTGTGGTTGAGTGGAACTGAGCACGTGCAGGTACTAAAATAAGTGTGAACAAATGAAATAACCTTTTTGGTGTAATAAACTCATGAGGTAGAGGGGTGTGCATTGTATTTGTAGCCGTATCCATCACACATAACAAACAAGTACAAGAGAGTAAAATTAAAGTGAATGGAAAAATACACAAGTTATAAAGAACCAGGCTTACGCTGACAGAAATATGGGAGCATCTACACCAAACTCAGCTCTATTTTCACTTGATTTTTAGCGTTTTCAGCACAATCTCGCTTCCACACAAACACAGCAAGTTGTTTTCCTTCCATGTTTGTTCTGGTTCAAGAACATGTGACAGTTGGAGTCCTTGTAGGCTTTTTACCAGTGAACAATTAAACATGAACACAATGAACAACTGGTCAGTAAGATTTATGTTCCACTGTACGTGTCATTGACTAAAATATGTGTGCATATTGGTGAAAACAATCCATGTATTGTGTCGGTGGTCTCTGTTGGGTTCTGCTTGTCTGCAGGTTTGTCCCACACATTAGTCATCACGCTTACATGCAATTTAACATAAAGCCAACACGTGAAAATGAGAATTTGGACTTTTCTGTATGTTCCTTTCTCTTATTTGTTTGTATTTATGTTTACATCCATACATGTCTCTCCTCTTGTCTTATCTTGTCATGTTTTGCAGTCTTTGTTGTTTCACTCACTTTTGGATGTTACATTAGCTTCTCCTCCTGGTTTGCTTTGTTGATTAAATCATTTTGTAATTTTTTTTTCTCTTTTTTCTTTGTGCTATATAAATAAAATTATTATTATCACTATTAATCCTCCTTTGCTGCCATGCGTGTCCCAGATTGGGCTTGTTTTTTTTTTTTTTTGTTTATTTGTTTTGTATCTGAGATGAATTGTCTTCTTAGCGGCGCATTTTCAATTGAACACAATAATTTGTCTCTTCGGATGCTTTTGTGTTGTGTTCATTAGTTTTGCATTTAATTTTCTTGTCATTTACACTTTGTCTTACCGTTTTACTTTTACCGTTCAGCGGTCTTTCAGGGATTCTTACTCTTAAAAGACAGTATAAATCTTTAGAACTTCTGTTCCTTCTCCAGCAATTACCGAACAAGCAGTATCCTTTTTACGATAAGTCTTGGCACCTTCTTGCTGCTCATTCCTCTTCTCTATCTGCAGCAAAGCTTGCACGCTCTCCAACCAAAGGTCACCTTATATGAAGAGAAATGTAACAATATCCAAGAGTATTCATTCATCTGTATAACACAGAAATGGGTGTCTGTATATTCTTTAAAATTAAATTGGGCTTTGTAAAAAGAATAAGTGTGCAGTCAAAGTTAATCGGCGTGTACGGTGTCTTACTCTACAGATGTAAGAGCTTATGACTTGAATTATTAGTACACGGGCCAATAAATAACACACATTAATGCTTGTCAAAGAAAGGTGTAAAATGCCAAAAAACAGATGGTGTAATTAGGGTATTGAAATATATTTCAACAACTCCGACAGCACTGCAGACACTTTCAGTTGCAGCCCCCACAACCTCCACATCTTTTTTTTTTTTTTTTTTTCTGCTGCTGTGCTTGTGGTTTGCCAGATTATAACAAGCCAACTTTGGAGCTTCTGGGACGTGGTGAGCTGGTCTTTATCTCAGGGAAACAGATGCATACAATGGCATCCCGAGGGGGTTTATGGATAGGTATGTGGGTGTTTGTAGAAGGCCCCCTTTATTTTCAGCTTTTTTTTTTTTTTTTTAAATTTACAAATTATCCTAATACCTGTCCTTTGTATCCTCTATAGGCTGCCGCTGCTGTTGCAAATCCCAGTTTTGTCTTTTTCGACATGGAAATAGCAGTTTGATTTCATGCAAAACAAGGTCGTTGAGTATTGTCTGGGTCTGTTCCAAGGCTGGAAGGTTAATGGGTCCTTTTATGAGTGACAGTCTGTCTTCTGAGGTGCAGTTTCTATATCCGCTGCTTAATAACCTCTCATTTCCTGATTTGTCTTACCTTTGTCTGCAGTGGGGATCCTAGTCTGATGAGGCTCCAGACAACAATTTGTAGGAGCAACCATCCAAACACAAATCAAAAGTGTATGAAATCTTTTTTTTTTTTTTTTTCATGTCAAGTGATCACATTTGTAGAATCAGTAAAATATAAATGTAAAGAAAAACAAAAAAGATAATAATAAACACCTAAGAATGCAGACCTCATACTGGTCTCCAGTCTTCATCATTATTCAATAACAAACAAACCACAAATTGCAACTTGTGTTTTTTGTTTTTTTTTTATTGACAATAAATTGGACTGGACAAAAACACATCATCACTCTACAAGGGGGGCTCTACTTCCTGAGGTCATTCAACATCTGCCGGACAATGCTGAGGATCTATGAGTGTGTTGTGGCCAGTGCTGTCCTCTATGCTGTTGCATGCTGGGGCGGCAGGCTGAGGGACGCCCATGCCAACAGACTCAATAAGCTGATCCGAAAGGCCAGTAATGTTATGGGGAGGGAGTTGGACTCTCTGACGGTGGTGTCAGAGGGGCGGAGGTTGTCCAAAATCAAGACAGTGTTTTACAACTCCACTCACCCACTCCATGAT
This sequence comes from Sphaeramia orbicularis, assembly GCF_902148855.1. NCBI lineage: Eukaryota > Metazoa > Chordata > Actinopteri > Kurtiformes > Apogonidae > Sphaeramia > Sphaeramia orbicularis. The sequence continues at coordinate 16,887,160 of NC_043970.1, forward strand.
GTGACACAGGAAATAAAATTGTTTAATTCCACTTTATAACCACATAATTGTAATTACAACCATATTTTTGCACACGTACTATGTATATTTAATAATAATAATAATAATAATAATAATAATAATAATAATAATAATAATAATATATTTTATTAATAAGCACCTTTCAGGACACTCAAGGTCACCATACAAAGTTGTTAAAGTAAATAAAACACAATTAAATTACACACATAGATAAGCAAGGCAAGGCAGGTTTATTTATATAACACATTTCATGTACAGGACAATTCAAACGGCTTTACATAAAACATTAAATGCATTACAGCAGGGAAGCAATGAAAAGTATAGGCATGAGAGAGAAAAAAAAACCCAAAAACAGATAAATAGATAAAACAGATAAAACACATAAAAACTTTAAGCTTAAAAGAAACATTGCAGATCTGAAGTGATGAATAAAAACTCTATTCAAATGCAGCTGAGAACAGACATACATAAAACACATAGGTACAAATGGCAGCAGATAATATTTCTTGAATTATCATATTGATAATATATTGTTTTGTACATATTGTACAAATTGCTGTTCTAACTTTATGTCTTACTAGAGTGTTTATGTATATTTGGTATATTCAGAGCTGTATATAAATATATATGTTTGTATATTTAGAAATGTATATGTTTATATGTTGCAGTGTTCTTTCCCACACTGCTCAAAAATAACACCACAGGCGTAGCTGAAAGTGCAAAAAAATTATGATTTATTTGCTGTCGGCCTCCCAAAAGTGCAGTGTAAAATACAAACCAAGTGCAGTCAAAAAATGGAAAAAAAAAAAAAAAAAAATACTATTTACAAATTTACAAAACATGAGGGAAAAAACCCCACATCAGAGCAGAGTTCTTCATTAACTCACTTGACAATCACAGAAGTTAAACAATCAACAGACACAGTTGGCAACTCTGCAACCCAGCCAACACTGACCTCCAAGGCCTCAGCAGCCTTCTTTCAAACAATAAGCCCCTCCTACTGGGCCGTTCAATTAAAGACTTTTTTACAATCACATTGTTAACAGTGTTTTTAAACATAATTATTCACAACAGGAACAACCATTCGACACTTAATTTTTCAGTTGATTTTCTAATCAATTACCCGCCCCAAATACCTCATTACTTGGGTTAAAAGCACAGAAAACTAAAAACAATACATTACAATGCATCACGTGATGTGAAAATCCAGTGAGATTTCCTCTATAATACTGACCCAGAAGTGACCCTTCGTTATTTTAACTCAAACTGCGCGGCAGGGCATGACAGAGCGCTACTTCAATACCGACACAGGTAAGTGATTGAAACTGTTGTAAATATGTATGCAATTACCTGAAAAAGCTTCCAAGTGTGCACCCTCAGTTGCGCTATTGTTAGGACAGGGAAGAGAGTGTGAGTGGCGAAACTAATGTATGATTACAAACACGGACGGGGGGAGACTGTTTGACATGAATATGTGTGTGTGTGTGTGTGTGTGTGCCTATATGTGTGTGCGGTGCCGGTTCGTGTGTGCTTCGCTCGCAGCAGGAGACAGCTGACGCTCAGTGATGGGGTCACTCCATCTCATTATATTTATATATAAACTCTTATTAGTTTACCAGCCGACAGGCCGTAAGCTACTGTTGTCATGCGGCGTCTGTCGTCGTCGTCTGTTACAAAAATTTCAATCGTCTTCTTCTCTGAAACTACAATTCTGATTGACTTCAAACTTGGTATACAGCGTCTTTATGATGATGTCAACAATAGTGAAATTATTTGGATCTGGATCTGATTCTGGATTTGGTGCGACTTTGAAAAATGTCCCCATTATAAGAGATAGGAAGTGGATCGATGCAATAACTCAGTAAATATAAATGATATCCAGTGTAAATTTCTGCAGTTCAGCCCTGATGGGGAGATGACCAAAACATAATGTCCACATGCTGATCAGGATCTTCTTCTGGATCCGGGAACTTACGGAAAATTTAACATGGGCTCTTATGGGGAAAAAAAAATTCAATCGTCTTCTTCTCCGAAACTCCAGTTCTGATTGACTTCAAACTTGGTATACAGCTTCTGTATGATGATGCCAACACAAGGTATTGAAATTATTTTGATCTGGATCTGATTCTGAATTTGGTGCAAGTTTGAAAAATTTTCCCATTATAACAGATAGGAAGTGGATTGATCCAATAAATCAGTAAGTATCAATGATATCAAGTTGGAATTTGAATTATTTACAGATCTGATTGGGATATGACCAAAACATGGGCTGTGTCTGTAATATAATAAATATACAGAACTGGGTGATAATAAATGGCATCTGGATACATTTCCTACAGCTTTTAATTTGGCCGGTAAGCTACAGGGCCATTGGTCCTATTTTTTCTGTTGTATTGATAACTTCTTTCCTGCTTCTTTTTATTATACTTGAATGGTGCGACTGTAACACCCAATTAAGTATTCTGATTCTGTTCTCTTGCTTCTGGTAAGTTCATTTCTTGATGTATTTACTTTATTTTATTTTAACTTAATGTTGCCCAGTACTATCCAAGGCCAGGGTCTCTTCAATGTTAAAGGAAGATAAACACCCTTCCAGCCCCTTTTCAAAGAGTTATAGGGGTTTGTCCTTGGCCCATATCCTACCCCTTCACCAGTTTTATGAAAATGAGTGCAGTAGTTTTGCATAATCTGGCAGACAAAAGGGTGTGATCACATAAACCCTGTAGTGGAGGTAATAACTATTCATTAGAATTTAATACATTGGCATTGATATTAATATTTAGAATGCAAAAATGTAAATAACTTAAAGCAAAAATAAGATAAATCTAATACTCAAAATATGTTAATGTTTAATAGCTTTGTTCAGGAACCAAACCTAAGGCCTGTTCTTATTATCATGGTCAATGGGAATTACACGGGGCCCCATCAGGGAGGTTTCCTGCTGAGATGCCTTTGGGTGGGGGGTTCTGGTCTTTGACACATTCTAGACATTGTTGGGAAGTAAAGATTTTCAGGTCCTGGGCCCCAAGCAGATGCCTGTCTTTCTTATTCAAAAGCTTCACTTCTGCTTTTATGTGAATCATGAAAAGCAGGTTTAAAGGTTTTTACATGTAGAGGTGAAGCCGGACGTTTGCACCTTGACTGAACATTTGCATTAAAATTCCAGTTTTAGCTCTAACTTTCCCTTGAATATATATTCCCTTTTCTAAGTAATGAAACCAGTGAACAGCTTTTTTTTGACAATGGGACATTTCAGAATAACAGAGGAGAGGGCAGGGATGGGAATCGGTAAGAATTTAACGATTCTGATGCTCTTATCGATTCTCATTGGGTGAGGGAATGAAACAGTACAAACAGGTGTGTTTGCATTAACTGTCTTTTATATTTCCATCTCTGCTCAGAAAATATAACATATACAGTATGCACAAATAATAATAACAGATGACACCCAGCCTGGTTCGGGGGCGGGGGGGGTGGGGGTTACAGTGAAAGTGAAACTTCGGACGCTTTACTAATTCCTCTATTGCTGCATTTCCACCGGCTCGACTCATCTCCCGTTGTTGTGCACCTCATTTCCTTTTCCCCTACCTTTGGAAACTTTTATTTGAGAGGGCAGGATGTTTGTTTCCCGCACCAGAACTGGGCCCGGACGACGCCCTGGTGTTCACTCTGCCGCTAGATTCACAAATGCCACTAAGTAGCGTATCAAATACGTGACATTCCTGTGAATGAATCACATGCTGTGGACAAATGTTTGAGCATATTGGAGGGATTCCACCCTTTTGAAGAAGTGGAAGCTTTGACAGTGTTCCAAGTGGACCTGGTGTCGTGTTTTTGGACCATTTCTGCCTCAATGCCATGTTGACTATGTTCTCACCAACACAATGTAGCGTAGGCATGACATCATCACGCATGCACAATGAAGGTGGAATGGAATCGTCAAGCGGGCAGGCAAACGATTCCAAGGAATCAAGCTACTGGGAACCGGTTCTTTTTGAGAACCAGTTTTCGATTTGCATCCCTAGAAGAGGGCTTTAGATTTTATTTATTTTTTAACATTCTCAGAGGGTCAAAGGTTTGCACACAGGTCACTGTATCTTTAAACAGCATGGAAACTTATGGAAATGTATGTCATGACATTAGAAACATGACATTGGCTAATTGACACTGTTTAGAGTGAGCTGGCGAATGTGAGAAACCAGATCATTTGTCAAAATTCCACAGTATGCTAGTATCTGCTTGATGTTCTGTGGTCATCTTGTTCCTCTAATGCCAACTGCCACGCTGGAATGTGAGCCAGAGTTCCTTATTTACATACCAAGGACAACTGCAAGTTTATAAAACTTATATGGCACAGGTTTTCTGTGGTATGTTTTGATATTAATTATAACTGCTGGTTATTAAATATGTCCACGCTTCGTACTGATGTCCACAGCAAGTTTATTCTTCACAGAAGACAGGTGGTACACCGTGAAACACCGTGAAAATTAAATACAAACAGAAAACCAAACAATGTTTTACCCAAATATCATACAAAACACTGTAAACATAAATTAAAAGTCACTGTTACCGTGTTCGCCTGGTCAACCAACAGAAAAATGGGACGGGGTATAGTTCTCTCTGTTTGGACCCGCCAGATCTGTCCTTTCCTCCCGCGTTGTCCTTCGCTTCGGTGTTGAGGTCACATGACTGTACGTGACCTTTGACCAGGACGAACTTGCTTATTACAAATACTTATTTGACTTACAAAACAACTTAAATTACAACAAATCAGATGTTTCAATAATGAAGTGCAAAATAAAATTAACCCAAAAAATCTAAAATATAATAATCAGATTAATAAACTGTGTTGCCATAGAAACTTGACAACCTGAAACTCTATCCGTAACATTAATGTTGGTTAAAATGATTTATGATCTTTACTCCAGTTTTGTTTTTTGCTCCTTGTGAACACAGGGACAACACCACCATTAAACCATTCATATGTGTGAAGTGGATATCATGTGACAACAACTAGTTTTCTGTACTGTTTCAGCTTGAGACCCCACATTCTACAAATATGCCATAAATTGCCTCAGATCTACAGTTTTAGTGATTCTGCTGTTGAAACACTGTCTCTGCAGATTCATGGTAGAGTAGCGCTGGTGCACCACATGATGCCGTGCTTACTTTTTTATACGGTAACAGAGTGGACATGTCAGACATGATTGTATGTGTTTTACGTTACGCTGCGTAGACCAAAAACAAGTACAAGATTACATACCTTGTGTTAATAGGACCTTATGTTGATGCCAGGTGATAAGACAGATAATCATCAAAGTAATAACAATTATTTTATTGTATTTTTATTGTATGACAACTAGGGCTGGGCGATATGGAAAAAAATCATACCATGATAATTGTTTCCATATCAGACAATATCGGTATGCATCACAATATGTATCACAATATTTTTGTCAAGCTTGTCTTTTCTTCTTCTTCTTTTTTTTTTTTTTTACTTTATTTAGATATCAATTTACAAATATTGTCAAACACTTAACACATAACACAATACATACAATACATGACATGTGATACAGATACAAAAGTAGAATACAGTCATAGAATCAGTATATGTGCAGAATACATTTTCAATAATTCATATACAAAAAAATAAAACAAATAAAAGCATAAATAATAATTTGTCATCCAAAATTTCATTAAATGTCAGATGATACATTAAATACCTTATCAAGCTTAAATTTTCCGTCACTCATATGTTAGTCGTGAAGACAACAGAAGGTTATTTTTGATTCAGATATGGTTTATTTTCTGTCAGAGGTTGAAATTGACAGATGTGCTGAAGAATATTATCCAACTGTTTCAGATAAATAAAACAGGATCATATATTTAAAACTAAACTAAAAGTCTGACCAGCAGGCAAAAGCGTTCAAGTTTTAAAAACAGAACACAGACAAAACAGACCATCTTCACCAAACAACACCGAGGGTATATACATGGGGGTGCATTCCGCAACTACCGTAACTGGTGTAAAACCGAAAGTGACACTTAAGGAAAGGTGAGTGTTTGCGTTCTTCACATAGGCTACATGTATGCGTTCGGTACACCTCACTATTGTATTGAAAACCCCAAGCCCAAATGGTTCACATCCTACTTTTCAGTGACCCGGTCGCCCGAGTTCTCGGTCATATTTTCTCCAGAAGGAACACTCATTACCTCCCGCTGCAGCCCAAACATTAGCATGTGTGCGGCGGCTGCTCTTATACCTGTGCTGTGTGCGTCAACCTAACTTGACAGCAGTGACGTGCAGTGGGGTTCATGGCTGGGGAGGCACTGACTCTTTCAGAGCCAGATCTACAAATGGTGGCCTGAGAAACTGGAATAGAGAGAGTGAGCAAAAGGAATGGCCTGGGTATATGGGCTCTGCATCAAGTCAGCATAGGTAGACTGGCAGGAACTCAACAGGAAACCTTCAAAAAGAGCCATTTCAAACTAAAAATAAAAAAAACTTTATGGTCTTACCTTTATTTGTACATGAAATCCATGCGCCGATCCCGGTGAATTAAAGTGTATAAAAAAGAACGAAGAAGATTATAAGCGCATGAATCTGTGGACTCACAGGCGCCATCTATCATGAGGCAGGGGTACTGTTTGCCTCCCCTAGTGACTTTTTCACTGCGGTTTTATGATTAATCTGCGAGCATAAACACATTACAGAAATACATTCCATACGTTATGCAGATTATGGAAGGATAGAGCATATAATCAGAGTGTTTGAAAGCATTTTAACTGCGATATACAGAGGGACAGCGACACAATATTTTCATCGGTACCAGCAGAGTTCATGAGGGGGGGAGACAGTTCTCCTGGAGGCACAGCACAGCGCTGCCTCACGGCGCATCTCCTCCCTGTATTTGAACGGAGCATGCGGAAATTCTGCTATTCTAATTGACAAAAAATAATAATAATAATAACAATATTGGATTCAGACGGAAAATGAGTTTATAGGACATACCAGCTGACAACTATCAACATTTATTATATTTTATAGTCAAGTTTTTTTTCTTTTCAAGATTGACAAGGGAGGCTCTGCCTCCCCTGCCTCCTCTGACTGCACGTCACTGCTTGACATGGCTCTAGCGTGATTGGTTCGGTGCAGCGCTACTTAATTATGATTGGCTGTTCTTATGTCTGTCAAAACATGGACAAATGAATTCTATCAAAATTGTATTGAGCATGTCTCATATTTCTATCGAGGAAAAATTATTTTGCGATATATCATTATCATTTTATCACCCTGTCCTAAGACACTACAAACAAAAATTAAAATTAAATTTTTGCTATTTTTAAATAAAACGATGTCTGGTCATTTTTTATGTTTTTATTTTTTTTATTTTTTTATATATTAAAAAAAAAAAAAGATGTCTGGTCATTCAATTCACACACAAAATAGTAAGAAGTGCTGTGTTAAAATAAATTTTAAAAAAAAATAGCCCAAAAATTAAAAATATCTTTAACTTTTTGTTTGTAGTGTATAACTTTTACATCTTTTTTTGTTAATAAAAAAAACATATTTCATCTAACACCTCTCTGCATTACACATGCTTTTTCTGATTTCTCCACGTAACACTTTTCTTCTATTTTAATTTGGAAAATAACACTCATTGACTGCACATTCTAAGCATGCTCTTGCTATATACAGTATTTTACTCTGCCAGTTTGCCACCCAATAGAAAACAGCTACATGACCCATTTTGGGAGACACAGATACACTTGTGTGCAGAACTATGGGCATCCTTTGAGAAATAGCACAATTTAGTGATTTTTAAAAAAAAATGTATTTATATATTTTTTTTAATTCCGAAGTTGTAAAGGCAGTCTCTGTAGGAGAAAAAAGGGCAATATTACCAGCATCATTAAAACATAGTTGCTTTTCATTTCTTAAATCACACATATTTATAATATCACATCTTAACCAGTCCACTTGGCTTGTCCACAACTGGAAAGTGTCAGCGGGTGCCAGTTCTAAAGCCTGTAAGGACTCTAACACTTCAAACCTTGTGCAGACACTCAGTAATCATGTGTTCCTCTAAGCAGCCCTGTAAGACTTTGAAAATGAAAGGTGTTGATGTCCACACTGAAGGGGAAGGCTACAAGAAGATAGTAAAAAGCATTTTCAGTTTGCAGTTTCAACGGTGTGAAATATAATTAAGCATGCACAGTTTTAAGGTTAAAATGAGAAAATGAAGAAAACTCTCACAGATGTACTCATAAGTATAAAGGAACCTGCAAAGGAAAAAAAAAAAAAACTCCGCTACAAAGATGACCTTCATCCATGTCTCTGTCGGAGAAAATTCCATCTACATCTTTATCATAAAATCCAACATGTACAGAAGTCTGTGTTGTGAACTGATGAAGGTAAAATAAAAACTCTTTGGCCACAACCAGAAAAGATATATTTGGTAAAAGAAGGAGCAGTATTTCAAGAACACCTTGACAAGTGTTAAGGATCCATCATGCTTTGTGCTTTTGTTGCAGTCTCTGTGGCTCAGTAAACATCGCACAGAGAGAAGAATGAATTCCATTAAACTCAAGCAAATTCTGGAAGCAAACATCAGTGTCTGAAAAAAACCAAAACAAAAGCAACAAATCAAGTGTAAAAGAGGATGGGTTCTCCAACAGGACAATGGTCCAAAACATATTTCAACATCCGCCATGGACTACCTCTACAGACACAAACTGAAGGTTTTGGAATGAACAGCACAGTCTTTAACATCATTGAAAACCTGTGGGTAGATCTGAAACATGCAAGACGGTTCAGTACACTGCAGAACTACAGGTGACCGACATCTATTTGTTAACTGTTTTTTTTTGTTCAACTTATGAAATCATACATTAATGTTATTGTTATGGACCACTTATCTCAGTGGTTCCCAATCCTTTTTTTGGCTCGTGACCCCATTTTAACGTCACAAATTTCTTGCGACCCCAGACATTCAAAATGGAGGCTTTTTTTTTTTGCTAAAATTAATTTGTTCATGTAATAGTTTTCTATACTATGTTGCAGATAAATGTTAATTTTAGACAACATTTAGTCTATGTAATGTATATTAATATGGACGGAGGCAGAAAAGCCAGGTGTAGATTACGGCACAAAGTGAGAATTTGATTTTCCTTGGTCAGGATATGTACAGTCAGTCCAGCTTGGATTTACAAGGCTGACAATTAATACTGAACAAACAAGAACTCAAACTATGAATTATGAAAGAGCTGCAGCATCTGAAACCGACCACAATGAACATTTGACAGATAAACAGTACCACAGTGCTTCAGTTTCAGCTTCACAGGTTGTCATGTCTTTTATGGATTGGGATTGTCTCTGTCAACTCACCATATATTTTTTTTTAATCAGTAAGTTTTTTTTCTTTCTTTTTCTTTTTTATAAATTAGTACAAATTTCAGGCGATCCCATTTGAATTCCAGGCAAGCCAACGTGGGGTCCTGACCCCAAGGTTGAAAAACACTGACTTATCTGCATCCAGGTCATGGAGGCAGCGGCCCAGACCTCTGCTAGCTCCTCCAAAGGGACCCTGAGATGTTCAATGTGACGGAGCGACCCCGTCACTGAGTCTCCGCTGTCTCCTGCTATGTGCGGAGCACACGCGACCCGGCACACGCACACACATACAGGCACGCGCACACACACACTCATGTCATTCAGTCTCTCCCTGTCCGTGTTTGCAATCATTCATCAGTTTGCCACTCACACTCTCTTCCCCGTCCAAACTATAGCGCAACCGAGGGTGCACACTCGGCAGCATTTTTACGGTAATTGCATTCATATCTACAACAGTTGAAAGCACTTACCTGGGTCCGTGTTGTCTTGGCATTCTGTCATGCCCGCCGCGTCACTCAAGGGGAAAAAGAACGAGGGGTCATTTCCGGGGCAATATTATAGGGGAAATCTCGCGTGCTTTTCACATCATGTGACTCAATTATGTAGTGTTTTTGGTTTTCTGTATTTTTTCTTTCAAGGAAGGAGGTATTTGGGTTAGGTAATTACTTGGAAAATCTATTGAATTATGAAGTGTTGTATGTTTATTTCGGTTGTGAATAATTATGTTTAAAAACAGTTAAAAATATGTTTTTTTAAAAAAGTCTTTATTTGACCGGCCCAGAAGGAGGGGCTTAGAGTTTAAAAGGAGGCTGCTGAAGCCCTGGTAAGTCAGTCTTCTCTGAGTTGCAGAGCTGGCAACTGTGCTGTTTATTGCTAACCTTTGTGAGATTTTTTTTGTGATATTTTGGTGAGTTATTGAAGAGCTCTGTTCAAATGCATTTTTTTTTTGTCTCGTGCTTTGTAAATTTGTAAATAGTGTTTTTTTTTGTTTTTTTTCCCATTTTTTGACTTCACTTGTAAATATTGCACTGCACTTTGGGAGGCCGACGGCAAAATAAACTACCACCATTTTTTGCACTTTCAACTACGCCTGTGGTGTTATAATTTTTGAGCAGTGTGGGAAAGAACCCCGCAGGCCAAACTAATAAATATAATCTCTATAGTGGGTCCTGGATGTGCCTGAGGCTTCCATATTTGCAGTCATGACTAAAATCCCTCACCAGGGTGGCATCCTGACAAGACACCTGAACCTCCTTCCACTGACTCCTCTTGATGTGGAGGAGCAGTGGGTCTTCTCTGAGCTCCTTGTCATGACTGAACACTGACGTAAGAACCCAAATCCAGGACCAGGAAACAGAATTAAAATTCCCCAAAAAATGATTCAAAAATACAGAGAATGATAATACAACAAGGGATGTTCTAAGACTCAAGGTCCATGTAGGAAATCCAGTGCGGTAGTCGAGGGGCAGATGTGGGGTCGAGAGCCAGATAGACAGGTTCCACCAGAGAATCTGAGCAGAGACACCGACTAAGGATGGGCAGAGTTCAGTGAGGGGACAGGCTGGGTCATACACACACTGTAAGCCCAGACTTTGTATTTACTAAAATGCTTTAATTACAATGTACTTAAATGAGTTCAGTTTTATTACATTACTGTAAAATGTTAAGTATATTCTACTAATTTGTAGACATAGTCAAAAGTACGAAAACATTTTAAGTTGAATGGATTTAACCCTTTCATGCATGAATTATAAGAACCTTAATCAAAATTTTTTCCTGAGTGTTTTTATTCCTCTTTAGGCCTGAAAAAAACAATGCAATTGAAAATTTTCTTCTGAAAAATAGATTTAAAACATAATAATAAAATAGAAATATTTTAAAAAATACATTAAAAAAAATAATGATGAAAAAAAAAAAAAAAAATCTCATGAACCAATTTTTCATGAAGTTGCAAAAACGTCCACTCAACTGGACACCATGCGTTTAATTTTTGATGCACAGAAACATGTATTTACTGATAAATTGTGTGAAAACTATGGAGAGGGCTTGTGATTCTGGGGTTTTATGCTCAGGAGAGATCTACATAATGTTACCAATTCATGTCAGAAAACATATGGAGTGTCTTAAAATTTTAATAAAGATATGTGTAAAAAAAAAACAAAAAACAAACAAACAATGAAAAGAACAACAAAATCCATGAATATACAAGAGAACAGCTGTAGAAGAGCTGTCCACTGTAGTGACCAGTATGCATGAAAGGGTTAAATCACTAAGTTTTAGTCATGACCACACCTTTTTTCTTTAATCTCTGCATTGTGGGTATTGGGCATGTTGTTGAAAATGTGTTATTTTTCTGTGCAGGGGTTCAGCGGGGTTGTGGTGTTAGTGTTAATTTTGACTTAATGTGTATATGGCAATGCTTATAGGCCTTTTTGTGTTTGTTTTTGTATTTTTGTAGAGCTGCACCATGAGTGAGAGCCACAGGCCAAACAATGGCTTTACTGTTGAACTGAGATTGCTTGTGTCCATCAAAGTTACTGTTCCCTTATTATAATAAAGGTAATTCTTGTGGTGGCAAAATACAGAGAGTAGACTACCTGCCTAAGTACAATCAATGCTATAATATATTAAGTTTAACAATTATACAAAACAATTTGTATTTCAAAAGATTTTAGTTTAAGTCAATGTGGAAATGAGTATAATGAGCTGATGATAATAAGTAGTGATGGGACTTTTGTCTCTTTGAAGGGAGCCGTTCAATCAGGAGCCGTTCACTGAAAAGAGTCATTCAAAAGACTGGCTCTTTTATGTTTTTTGTATTATTTTGAAACACCAATGTTTTAATGACTAATTAGGCTTCATGTGATGATTGACATTAAATTTTAAAGGTGTTTAATTGGCGCTTCAGTAAATATTATCTTACTGTAAAAAAGAATAGTTAGTTCAAATGTGTGGGCTAAATCCATGACATGAGAGGTGACATTAGGCAAATGCTAGAATCTGACAAAAAACATCACGATACATTATGTGGACTAGTCTGTAGCCTAAAAATGAAGAAGAAAATAAAACCTTTTCTTATGAAATAACATTTTATTGTACTCAAAACAAGAACAATAAATGTGTGTAAACATACAGAAAAAAATTGCACAAAACACAACAGTGATTAATCACTGTTATTAATCAAAAAAAAAAAAAAAAAAAAGAACGGCTCTTTACAAAGAGTCGGTTCCCATCGTTCATTTCAAAGAGCCGTTCAAAAGATTCAATTTGTTCGTGAACGCCACATCACTAATAATATGTTATAGATTATCCAAAGCAATTGATATTGGAACAAATTTTAAGTCAAATTAACTTGGCATTTAGTTGGCATTTACTTGGGACAGTAAATATATTTCTAACTGAAAACAGCCTTAGACTCATTCAAACCAGTGCACCACAGTTTGATGAAGCCAACAGAACGACATCATATGCAAATGACAGAAGGGAAATGAGGTCAATACTATACATTATACATTCTATTATTATCTGTTTTCCTGAATCAGTCAAACCAGATCCAAGACCCATTGTGGATGTCAACCCTAAGTTTGGGAAAGACAGAACAAGACTAACAGGGTAACAAGGTTGTTATCGTTAACGAAAAGCAGCCTTGGCGGAGGTCTGCGCTCTAGAAGCACTCGGAGAGCGCGGACCTCCGCCAAGGCTGATCAATGCCCCCCCCCCCCACCCCCCCCACCCCTGATCACCACCAAAATTTAATCATTTCTTCCTTATCCCATTTCCAACAAACCCTGAAAATTTCATCCAAATCTGTCCATAACTTTTGAGTTATGTTGCACACTAACGGACAGACAAACAAACAAACAGAGAAACAAACAAACCCTGGCAAAAACATAACCTCCTTGGCGGAGGTAATGACGAAAACTAGAATTGTAAAAACATTTTCGTTAACTGAAATAAATAATTAAAAGAAAAAAAAATGATAACGAACTGAAACTGTATTGTGTGCTTACAAAGCTAGCTAAAACGTATAAAAATTATGGATAAAATTCCCTTAGTTTTCGTCTTTGTCAATGTCAGATTGATATGAAATTGATTTATTTCCCTCAAGCAATTTTAGCTGCTGGCACCGTATGATATTTAACAGTCCGACACTTCTCGTCACTTGTGGTTTACAGTCGTCCCCTCGTCCCCACTCTACCTGGAAACATGGAGACTAAAGTTGGGAGAAAGCAGCAGAGTCCTGTCTGGGATTTATTTGAATACGACAGCGAGGAAGATAAAAGATATTAAAAAAACTAACACTAAACTAAAACTAAGCATTTAGATAATAACGAAAACTAATAAAAACTAGCAAACCTGCTCTAAAAACTAATTAAAACTAACTGAAAAAAAAAAAAGAAAAAAAGTCAAAACTAACTAAAACTAAACTATAATGAAAAATCCAAAACTGTTATAACCTTGCAGAGTAATTAGTGCTATAATGTGAACAAGATATGACATTTCCTTTATTATTTTTTAAAAAGCATCTGAAAAGGACTCTAATTCATGAAAAAATGTAAGTCTATATATCATTTGATTTGTATTTGATGATTTGTAATTTGATTTGTATTTTTATTGTTTTTACTTTAGTTTATTATTTCAGTTATATCAAATTTTTAATTCTTTTTTTTTTCCCTGTGTGTTGTTTATTTCCAGGGAGGTATTCACATAAGCCAAGGGTGTCAAACTCATTTTAGTTCCGGGGACACATTCAGCTAAAGTGGGCCGGACCAGTAAAATAATAACATAATAATATATAAATAATGTCAACTCCAAACTTTTCTCCATGTTTTACAGTGAAAAAAGTTAAATTACATTATGAAAATGTTTACATCTACAAACTATCCTTTCAAACAATGTGAATAACATGAACAAACTGGAAAAAAAAGAAGTAATTTTGACACTGTTATGCTTTAGTTTATCATTTCCATATGCATATTATAACTTACAGATCACAGTGGATCTACAGATACACAAAATATTTAGTAACAGGTAGAATATTATTAAAATTGCACTTCTCTGAGGATATTTCAGGTTGTTCATGTTTGTTCAGGTTATTCAGAGTTTTTGTAACATGTAGCAAGAATACGGTACCAAATTATTTATTAATGGAGTGTTGATTTATTGATCAATTTAATTATAGATTTATAACTAAGCTTAAACTTAAATCAACCCAAAACAATAATTTGGAAATCTTGCAAATGTTGATAGTTCGTTGACTGCACAGTGAACCCGAGTGTGAAAATATACAGTACACAAACGCAACTGAGGCAATGGATTTATACACATATAAATAATTTATTAACTAAACTAAGACACACAAATAACATAGAGACAAGAGACAAATATGATAAAAGTAGCAAGAGATTATGGACAGGAGAATACGTAGATTAAGTTGGCAGATAACTATATTCAAGATATTATAATGTTAGTGAGGTTACATTGAGGTAAACCTACTTAAATTGGAATAACACCAACTCAGATAAATCAGGAGCAAGTTTTCTTACAAGTTAGAGGCCTTCTGAAGGATGCAGGCTGGAGAGGCCTTGACGGAGAACGGATGAAGTCTTCTGACGGATGCGGGTCTTGACTTTTCTGACGGAGTTCGAAGCAGGAACAGGCTGTGAAGCGACGTGCTCACGCTGGAGGTCTGAAGTTCTGCTGGCTGGAGGAGGTTCACAGCTGGCTCTGGCGGCTGGTTCTGGAAAGCTCGCCAGGAGTAGTGGAGAACAGCGAAGATGGAACAGCTCTTGGAAAGCTCAGAAGGTGGAACAGCTCTGAGAGCCAAGGAGATGGTCAAGACTCTGACGAAAAGTTGGTTTCATTTACTTTTATAGTTTTGCCAAAAACCAACTCGGCACGCCTTCCTCGTGCATATTGATGAGTCATCGATGCCTCGGGGCGTTGCCTTCTTTGTCTGTTTTGGCGGTATCTCAAAGTATATCTCAAAGTATCACGTTTCTCTTCCCTCTTAGGAAGACAGAGGGGGAGAAGACCTTCTGCAGACTTGTAAGAAAACTTTGCATCCTTAAATAAGATCCTTAAATAAGATCACTTAAACTTTATACATCACCTGTAACCTCACTTCAGCATCAATTAAGATGACAGCATGATTATCAAACATGCTATAAGCAGTAATACTCTTACTTTCACATAATTCACCGTGTACATGATCAGGACACACATATATGAAACCACAGGTCAGGCAAATGGCTTAAGTATTACATCTACATAAAAGAGTTAGCATGCTGAGTTAATCAACATTAACACATTTCTGTGATCCTATTAATGTAGCACATATAGTGATTTTGGTTACTCAGTCTATTTCTTCTTCTGGGTTCATCTTCACCTATGGATAAGCAACATAATAAAACACAGATGTTGAGAGGACGAAGTCGGCTAAGTGTAAACACAAGTTCTGGGGTGCTCTCACTTACCACGACAGGGGAAATGGCTCTTGATGAAGAAGAGAAGACAATGGTTGAGGAAGTATTTTTTAAGTCAATTAGGCTCATTCCTTAAGATCATCTGTCTTCGTAAATGTCATTTGCAGAGGATGTCCCTGCATTGACCTGATAACCAACCAATCAGCATGGTTGTTCAGGAATTTGGTTTGACCCGGAGAGGAAGATAATATAATTTATAATTCTGTTTTCGACTCTGTTCACTCACTCCACCGTCGTGAGGCTACAAACATTATACTTTGTTTTAGTCTAAATGCATGAAAACATTCATGTTTACAAGGAGAAAAATTGGAGTTGTGAGTATTTATAGGCTGTTATGAGATTGAATTGGCCTGAATGTGGAACCTGAATTAAAATGATTGTTAATATCTTAGTGTAATTTTTGCATTTCACAAATTCATCCCAAGGGCCGGACTGAACCCTTTGGCGGGCCGGATTTGGCCCCCGAGCCACATGTTTGACACCTGTGACATAAGCCTTTTTTGGTTTCTATCCTCTCCTGCACAATGATATTACTTGTTTGAATGTTGTTGTTTTTTTTTTAATATTTCACTTGCTGTTTTATGATGTGCAAATAAGTAAAACAAAATAAAAATATGAATCAGATATAGTTGTGTGTCTGTCTACCTGGACAGTGGACACAGTCCCAGAGGACCAGGAGACACTGGATTAGACAGTGTGGTGGAAAAATGTACTTTTTATATTTTATACTGGTTTATATAATCTTTAATATTTTCATGGTTAATCAGACTTCACTTACAGAGTTTCTCTGTGATTGACTTCTCAATAAATGCATTTATTTATTTTAACTCTAACTTTCTCTCCTCCTCTTTGTGTGTGGGTTATCAGTTGAACATTTCCACAACAACAGACTGGAGACACACAGGCTGCAGATGATGCTCCAAGTAATGTTGAATCCATTCCCATTTCTGTCCAACATGTTCATGTGACGATATTTGAAACCTTTACTGTTGCAGTTGTGAATTTGCATCACTGTTGGAATGGTATTATAATGCCATATATTTGAACATACTGCACTTTATACTATGATATTACCATGTACTGTATATGTATGGAGTATTCAGTGAATTCCAACTCAGCCCGAATGTGTTCTTTTCTTATAATGGGGAGGAATCTAAAAAGATCCCCCAAAACCCAGGAAAAAATATATCTTCCACATACCAGGTTTCAACTAGTTATAAACCAAACTAATTAAACTAATAGAAGGATTACAGTGACATGAAAAGTTCTGACTTGTCAAAAACTAAATGTGAATGCATTTTGTCAACATGTATGTAAACTTCTGACCTCAACTGTAATTATTATAGCACCTTTTCAATGTCTTTATCAGAAATCAGTTCTGAGGTTTAATTTAAAAAAAGAAAAAAAAAAAAAAAAAAAAGGTAAAAGGTTGAAGACAAGACCAAACTCAGAATATTAATTTAAAGGTGAGACAGGTGGTCGCTGTGAATAAATTCAGCACAGACATAATTAAAACCTCCCTAGCTGGATTTCTCTATTCAGAAGTGTCCTGAATTCTGCCCTGAAATATAAACTGCTCTGGAATATTTACATAGTTATGGTTTTAGAAAAACTGCAAGTACCGACAGGAATCTTTTTTGCCTGCTCATTTTTGGAGACATCCCCACTTGCATTAGTGAAGCTCCAGTTTAAGCCTTGAGCATGGAACAGGCTTATTCTTCCCCACTTCTTCATAGATTAGTTACTGCATATAGATTTAATTGAATTTCATACTAGTCATAGAGAAGGCACACAATTCCAAATGGCACAATCCTCCTCTGTGCTCCGCCATCATCACAGCTGTAAATAACCAGGCGGCTGCTGCATTGTCCAAAGCAATTGCCTCCCTTCTCTGTGCCCTGACTCTGCATCGAACACACTCTGATAGTTTACCTACAGTTCTGAGGAGTGTTTTAGTGGAGGGTGCTGCTGAAGATGGTATTTCGCTGCTTTTGACATCATCTTATTAGAGATTTGATGGGACTCGCAGACGGTGCTTTTATTTTGATCAAACAAACCACTTAGAACCAAAATTTTCTGTCGCTATGGATACTTTATATTAGTTTGACATAGTTCAAGGTGTTATATTTTCTCACTTGAGCAAATAATAGACAGTATGTTTCCCTCTTTCTATCTTCTAGATAGTTGGATTTACATGAACCAAAAAATAGCTTAAGGAAATCTTTCCCTCTGACTGGCAAATATCTGAAAACTACATTACTTATTTGAATATGAATGATAAAAACGTCATCTCAAGAGCTTTACACACTTATCAGTCAAGAAATACTTGAGAAACATTTTTGCTTCTGTCTGACTTTGGAAAATAAATTAGAGTCTCAATTTTCTCTGAAATTGCTATACACAACAACAGTTTATTATATGCGGAAAAACAAAAGCAACAATATAGAAATGGGTAATAATAACTACTCAAAGGTTTGTTATATCAACAGAAGAGACTGTAAATCATTGTACAGAATATAACTGAAACTCTGTATGATGCCAGTTCAAATATTACAACAAATTATTATTACCTTTGCCAAGGAGGTTATGTTTTCATCAGGGTTAATCTGCCTGTCTTTTTGCTCGTTTGTCTGTCTGTTAGCAAGATAACTCAAAAAGTTATAGAGGGATTTGGATGAAATTTTCAGAAAATGTTGATACTGGCACAAGGAACAAATGATTACATTTTGGTGGTGATCAGGGGGCTGATCTGCCTTGGCGGAGGTCTGCGCTCTCCGAGTGCTTCTCTAGTTTACCTATAGTTTCATATAACAATGTGAGGGTTCCTTTTAGATTGTTTTGAACTATTATTTAATATTTTAGATCATTACCTCCTTTGTTTGTTTGTTTGTTTGTCAGCAAGGTAACTCAAAGAGTTATGGACGGATTTAGTTTAGTTTAGTTTAGTTTAGTTAGTTTAGTTAGAAATTTTCAGGAAATGTTGATACTGACACAAGGAACAAATTATTAAATTTTGGTGGTGACTGTGTGTGTGGGGGGGGGGGGGGCACCGATCTGGTCTGTGCTCTCCGAGTGCTTTTCTAGTTATTAATGTTATTATCATTGATGTGCTATGCTTGCATAATATGTCACTGACAAACATAACTTTTATTTTTGCTCTGTTTTGCCCTCTACTAACTAGCTTTAGCTCCTAAATGAGGAGGGCCAAAACACAGTCTATGAACAAGTGGTGTCAGGCACAACAAACCCCAGCCCTTTGCACGTATTGTAGCTTATTTTGGCATTGATCCAGCTGATGTCATCATGTCTATGTGTGTACTGATGTCATCATATCAGTTGCCTCTATATATGTGCCAAGTTTGAAGTAAATTGAAACAAAATGGATGTTTTTATAGACATTTGAAATTTTGCCCATTATAAGTAAGTGGGAGAAGAAAAAAGATTTTAATAAAAATTCATAATAAATGTGAACTTTGACCTACTTTTACCAAAATGCAGTCACATCTATTCTGGGTCACTGGCAATCTATAAACCCATTTTAGTATGATTACAACCAATAGTTTTGCTGCTAGTGTGTTAACAAACAAATAAAGTAATAAACCAAACTAAAAACAATGCCCCTTGCCTCCCCTGTTCAGGGGGCGGAATAAAAATCACATCACAACGACAGAGTATTTTCATCAAAGTACCTGTGAAACTGAGAAGGAAATTACAGTCCAGTTAGAACTGTAGAGTTCTAGATAGTAAAACCAAAACAAAAAACTCAAATATGCAATAAAAAAAAGTGCTCAACAGAGCTGAGAACAGCCAACAGATCTGATGAGAACTCCCCATACAGTCATGTGATCCACTGACTTCACAATCAATTACAAACCTTACAGAAAGGCTCCGTCCCATGGGTTTCGTTTGTGGTGCATTTTTGTTGTTGCACCACTCTGTATAAAAATATAGATCTGAATTATTTGTGCTCATGGTTCATACTTCTGTATAGGCCATGCAATCAGAGACAGCAGACCCTCAGGCCTCCCCACCCTAAATCATATCCACCATGCTCAATAATCCCACTAATATTGTGAACACACACAAAGAAACATGTGTTACAAATAAATTAAAACATACCAGGGTTTGGACTGACGTGTCTATCATGAGTTGCGTTGAGGGTATTTAAGATGGAGTGGATTTGATTCCAAACTATTTTGAAGTTATTATATCCAGGTGGATCATCTTCTATATCAGCAAGGAATAAATCTTGTTGACAGATAATGTCATACATGGTG
The DNA here is from genome assembly GCF_902148855.1 of Sphaeramia orbicularis. Classification (NCBI taxonomy): domain Eukaryota; kingdom Metazoa; phylum Chordata; class Actinopteri; order Kurtiformes; family Apogonidae; genus Sphaeramia; species Sphaeramia orbicularis. Next base: position 16,907,340 of record NC_043970.1, read on the forward strand.
TGTGTGATTTTGAGCAATAACTGCCTTCATTTCTGAGAAAATAGTGAAGAATCTTTGAAGTAAATTCTAGAATCTAATCTGGATCTAGGTCTGAACTATGTTCTGTAGAAGGTAGAGTAGAAACCGATAACATTTTCAAGTTGAGATGTGCAGTAGATTGTGTGTTCTAGGCATGAAGACACCATCAGACTGCGCTACCCTCAAATGACAAGTGTAATAATATGACTGTTAGTTAAACCAACACCAGTTAATGAAATGTTAACTGCAAATAAGATGAGAAAAGGTTTGTTTCTGAGTGTCTGGACAAATATTGAAGATATTTATTTATTTATTTCAAACATGCAAAGAAACAAAATAAAACAAAACAAAGCAAAATAAGACAAAAACAAAATAATATTTAAATGAACACAATCTATCTTCAAGTATGTAGAATTCTGAATTTTGCATGGTTGAAAAGGAGTAGGAAGAAGTATAAACTTATTTAATACAACCTCCCAAACACCTTTATCACTAAATACAAGAATCAAACAATATTTTTTTTCCTAATTTTAGCATCGAACCACAATGAATACATAATGCAGTAATTGAATTACGCACAACAATATGTTCATGGTGGCACAGTCATACAAACAGACTCAACAATTCAACAATTTTCTTCAATAATTACAGCAGATTTATTAATACAACATTATCCATAAACAAACAGTCCTCATTGTCATTATTAAATACTGCACCTCACAAGAATCAATTCTTTATATCTTTTTTAAACTGAATTATATTTGATCTATCTATCTATCTATCTATCTATCTATCTATCTATCTATCTATCTATCTATCTATCTATCTATCTATCTATCTATCTATCTATCTATCTATCTATCTATCTATCTATCTATCTATCTATCTATCTATCTATCTATCTATCTATCTATCAATAACCCCAGATAAGACATAGTGTGCACATTACAGTGTTGCAGACAGAACCAGACATGTTTTATGTGGTCAACTTTATTGTATTTGTAAATGTCAAGTGTATGCATTAATCAAGAATTCACCACTTTATAATGTTGAAAGAAAAATTGTATGCGATAAAATAGTTATATTAGAAGTTAATTTCCCCTGGAAGATATAAGTACATTTGTATTGTCTGTACTGTGTCAAGTATTTCTCTTTTGGGGTTGTGTATATATAGTCTGCACAGTGCACTGAACATAAACTGAATGTATCAGGCTCCACAATCACGATAAAATATCCCCAGCCACATTTCTGTATAATCTTTATAGTGTGTTAAAGAATGTGTGTAATGTGTATAATGTGCTGTAATGAACAGGGACTTGCGTCTCCATAGATTATGTCTCTCTCTAAATGTCACAGTGGTCCAGCTGCCTCAGACACTCCAAACAAAACCCATAGGGACAACAAAAGCTAACTAGGCACTACCTAGCATCACTAATGTAATACATTATGCAAATAACATACTCATTTATTCCAGCTTGCCATTTATATGTGCTGATTAAGTGGTGATTGTTTTGTGCTGTTTCATAGCTCAGGGTTGATTAATTGATGAGTTTTGATTCATCAATGCATTAAAAAGTTTGGATCTGACTCATCAGAGCTATAAAACATAAAGCAGGTACAATGGCAGTTTTCTGCTGAAGGTGTCAGCAAAGGTTATATAACGTGATATGAGCAACCTGCTTTTTATCATCATCATACCCAAAATAATCACATTGTTTAGTTTAACCCTTTCATGCACAGTGGTCACTACAGTGAACAGCTATTTTACAGCTGTTCTATTCATGGATTTTGTTATTTTAGTTCCATATCTGCCAACACAGTGGGCGCTCATGCATCATCCCATACACTGCAGTTCATAAAATTACTGTAACTTTGCTATTCTTCATAAATTTGATCTGCACTAACATGTTTGAGTGTAAATCAGTTGCTTGTTGTTGTTATTAGACTATAATTAACAGGGTTTTTTTTTTTTTTTTTAAACATAATGATGACAAAAGTAGCACTGGGTTTTTATGGGTTAAACAAAAAGCTTTCTTTTTTTTGCAAATTATCTCCATGGAGTGAGTAATGATCAGTATTAGAGTATGTTAAAATGTGAGAAAACATCAGATTAGCTGCATTAAAAATGTTTTTATTTCATAGTTTTCAAAGTATATCAATAAATATGTTTCTTCTCTTTAAAAATTAAATGCATGGTGTCCAGCTGAAAGGACATTTTTGCAACTAAATGAAAAAGAGGCTCATAAAAACATGTCAATCGCATTATTTTTTTAATGCCTAGAGGAATAAAAACACTCAGTAAAAAAAAAAAAAAAATCTTAACTAAGGCTCTTATGATTCATGCATGAAAGGGCTAAGTGAGCTGTGGACATATGTAGAGTGGTGGAACATGTTTCTGGACATCCTGTGTATTTGTGATATATTGTGTTAAGAATCACTCGTAAGTCATTGAACTCTTCCAAGTATTGTTCCATTCTCCAAACCTACATGTTTCCTTCTGCACACGCTCTGTTCCATCACAGTCAAAATTATGTTTCAGCCACTTCAGGGTGTAAAATTAACACCTGCCAAGCATCAGCGGTGGGTAAAAAAATTGTTTGGCATGTAAAACAAAAACACACACCTGCCAGTGGCCTCTAATTTCACCTTGGTTGATCCACATCCGGTTTGCTTTATTGTGAAGTGAGCTTCACCTCTGTTTACAGTTGTATTCATACAGCATTCTAGAAAAATATCTGTGATCTGTGGAGTTCATTTCATTTAGACTCAATACAGTTGATGTTTTTTTGATTCTTCTCCTTTTTCCTACGGGTTAAACAGAACGTTCCTGTTAAAGCTGTCAGTCAGACATTTGGTTCACTCAGTAAATGTCAAAGGTTGCGCTTTTGAATATTTTTATTTTTATATATTTTATTTTATTTTATTTTTTTATGATGATGCAGCAGTCACCTTGAAATGAAATATAACTTAATAAAATAGCAATAGTTTAATTTGATCTATACAATACTGTATTCTTTAACTGATGCTTATGTTGGATTTTCATAATAAAAAGGTATGCTAATTATTTTAAGTCAAATGAAGCATGATTTTTTAAATTTGACCGATGAAAATTATTTTTGGCTGGTAAATTTTCGGAGCTCACTAGCCAATGGCAGATAAAGTAAAAAAGTTAATTTCACGCCCTGAGCCACATACTGAAATACATCCAGGACATGACATGTTGAAACTGTTAAGAATTTAGTTTCTTAATTATTCTTGTTAACAATAGATAAAAAAAAAAAAAAAAAGGATTTGTTTGCGTCTGTCTGATGCAGCCACAAATATTTCATGATGTTATATGAGATTGAGTAAAATTTTAAGGGTGTCTGAAAACTTATTTCCACTGCTATATCAGTATATTACTATACCCTGTTTCTCATATTATCATAAAGCTAACCATGGTTTTTCCCCAACACTATTTCTATATAGATATAGATTTAAATATAGATTTAAAAATAGAAATAGATATACAGGGTGTCCCATAAGTCTCCATACATAGGAAAAATAAACGTTTCTTGACATAAACCATTTTTATTTATATAATATGCTCTATATGACTGCCATTTTGTAAGGAACAAATTGATCCAAAACACTTCCTGTTTTTTTGAACTTGACAATAAGTTTTGCCACAGTGTCGTGTGTGATACTCGTCCCATGTTTTCTGTTAAATGCACTTGCAACCATACGACTGCTTGCTGAACCGGCCATCAGGATGATTTCAATTCGTTGCTCTTTATTCAAATGCATTCTTTGGGTTATCTGAAATATAAAGAAATACATGTTAGAACCATATACAGTCGTCCTCAAAATTATTCATACCCCTGCCATTTTTTGTAACTTTCTGTTTTTGTGATGAAATGAATGAGTTTTGTCAAGTTTGTTTGTGACTTATATGTGATACACAAGTGAGGAAATAAGAACAAATGATACTTGGAGAAATACTTTATTTCAGGAGTATTTTATTAGAGGATTTCTAAAAAAAACGCCATGTTCAAAATTATTCATACCCTAGGTTTATTAAGTCCAAAGTCTTTTCTTAATAGTCAATAGAGTAGCCTTTTTTCTTGATTGTCTCTCCTATGTATTATGTCTCCTATGTATGGAGACTTATGGGACTCCCTGTAGATATACATGCATAGTGTTGATGTTGACAGGCGTATTTGTCAATATTGCTCAAATGCCTACTGAAGTTAGGAGTAGAGAGATGGACAAAGTAGAATAGACTGAAACTTTAATGTCTGCAAGAGGCAACTTTGCTCCCAGACACCAGTCAATAAAATACACCATCATAATCCACAACATACCAACACAATAAATAAACTCTGTACACGCGTACAGAGCGCAAAGATCGTCAGTGTCGCTGTCGCTGTTGTCACATCATCACCAAACAATCAAAGACAGCGGCTGCAAAGCGCACATCAGACATCACAGCAGTGGCAGATCGTAATTAAATGATATGCTATGCTCTCTTTAAACAACTTACGAGACTAGTACAAAGTAGAAAAAGCAGCAGCTAGCACCAGTAACCTCAAGCGCTTGCCCAATCATCCGGAACTGAAGTCTCAATAAAGAAGTCATTTCAAGACTTCATTAAAAAGACATGTTTGCTGACCCTGCACAAATCTAATCAGGACATGTTATATGACACTTTAGTGCTTAATTAGTCCACAGTGGTCGCTCTTAGACGCATGAATGTACTAAGGAAAGGATAATTCTGTATGTAGATGGCATCCCATTATTCCAGCTGAACACAGGTCATCAGAAACAGAATGTCTAGGCTTTATCTGTTAGTTCTCATTTTACAATAGATTTGTACAGGAAAACAAATAACAGAGGCCTGTGTGACTCAGCTGCATTCCAATAGAGTGGCGCTCATGAAATATTGTTGGAATGTGTCCCTCTAAATCATAATCAGTTATTTGTTGTCACGAGTTAAAATATGGCCTTCGTCTAAAAGCATTTTCAGCAAACTTTTCAAAGCCTTGGTTCTTAAGGTACTGTCTGTAATCTTTTCCAAAATAATTCCTGAGGAAATAAGTAAAAGCTCTGCAGAGTTAGAATACTTTCACTAGTCTTCAACATCGTTTTTATGTTTTACTTTTAATTACTTGAACAAGTGCACAAGTAGTTGTAGTTCTAATCTTGTTTTCAGGAATGAACAAGTTTAAGATTATTTTCATTTAGTTTTATAAGGTTGAGAGAATGCAAGAAATCAAGTATGATCCATAAACATTTTATGTCTCATTTTATGCACCTCCATAATATTTTTGTAGATCTGTACCCCGAGACCATTAACACTGGGGGAAAAGGAAAAGAGTGCTGATTCCACCTGAAATTCCATTGTGTTTGACTTTGTGTTGTAGTATTCACTGCAGTTGTATATGTAGTTCTATCTATAATTCAGTTAAAGGCTTAATATGCCAAATGTACATACACTTGTTTGCTTACATGTTGATGTGTGTGTGTGTTTCTGCTGGAAGCTGGAGGGATGTTGTACTGTGGTGCAACTATGGAGAAATAAAATAAAGGCATGGAAAAACTGTTGCTGTTATAGATGTCGGCAACCATGACGGTCAGTCAGTAGCTATTGTATTGTATTGTATTGTAGTTGTTCTTTTGTATATTCATGGATGTGGTTGTTTTATTTGCATATCAACCAACACAGTGGACGCATATACCATCATCCCATACAATGCAATTCATACCATTACTGTTCTTGAACAACCCTGATCTGCAGTAACATATTTGAGTGTAAATCAAATATGTAATAAAGGGTTGGCGGTTCGAATCCCGCTCTGTCCTAGTCAGTCCGTTGTGTCCTTGGGCAAGACACTTCCCCCTCCCTGCCTCCAGTGCCACCCACACTGGTGTATGAATGTTTGGTGGTGGTCGGAGGGGCCGTAGGCGCAAATTGGCAGCCACGCTTCTGTAAGTCTGCCCCAGGGCAGCTGTGGCTACAGATGTAGTTTACCACCACCAGAGGGAGAATGTGAGAGTGAATGAATAATGGGTCAGTAATGTAAAGCGCTTTGGGTGTCTAGAAAAGCGTTATATAAATCCAATCCATTATTATTATTATTATTATTATTATTATTATTATTATTATTATTAAATCAATTGTTAATGGTTATTAGACTGTAATTAACAGGGTGTTTTTTAAACGACTTTTTTTTTTTTTTGGCATATCTGAGTAATAACTAGAGACCCAGGTAAAGGAAAAGTTTTGGCTTTTTTACATTTAATAATTGTTTTGATTGGAAACAGCATGATGCAACAGTTTTTTCAGATAGATTTTTATATTTTTTGTAATTATGGAATGTCTTTTGCAGTGGACAGCATTTTTTATTTATTTTTTTAATAAAACTGTAAAACTCTTGTCCCCTAGAGAGGACAAAAATGCATTGCATGGTCTCAGGAGGTTATAAAATGTTAAAATGTGAGAACAGATTAACAGCATTAAAAAAAAATGTGTTTCATAGTTTTCACACAGTATGTCAGTAAATGCATGGTGTCCAGCTGACTGGACATTTTTGTAACCCCATGAAAAATGGGCTCATAAAAAGAAAAAAAAAAATCAATCATATTGCTTTTTTCATGCCTAAAGAGGAATAAAAACACTCAGGAAAAAAGTCTTGCTTAAGTTCTCATAATTCATACATGAAAGGGTTAAAGTCAATAAATCTCTGCTCAGCATAGCCAAGATTCACCCTTGATAGGGCACTCCTGAAAATATTCTGAAATACAAAATTTCAACTTTAGTGTGTTATTAGAGGACATAACAAGACTTTATTACTTTTGTGAAATTTTTCAAAATTTTGTGATTGTTTTGTAGAAAACCAAGGTTGGTGACGTTACCATATTTGGTTCCTTACCCGTAAGTTACAAAAATTAAAATAAATAAACAAATCCAAGAAGTATAAAAAAGAATATAAGAAAAACACATGTAAGGTGAAAGGAACATCTTATATTATAAAAGGGAAGTGGACTCGGGCATCACACAAAATCCAGAAAGGGCTGACTGCTACACTTTGACATACTTTTGTATTTTTGGTCAAGGGAGAGACTAGCAAAAAGGGCAAGTTGATAGGACTAATATTTTTTGGAGATATTAGTACTTTTGGAATACACTGGCCTCCCACTGGCCAATCACGTTGCTATGCCCAGAATCACTGAATCATCATTGAAGTGGGTTACCTAGCAACAGATAAAGAATAGGGCCACATTGCCATGGTGTCATATTTCATGTGCAGAAACAGACATGCCAGCTGAGAGGTTATTAAACTGAAAATGCCAGTGGAATTTACCAAGAAAGTAAAGGAATGAACTGTATGAGGATCTAGAACCCGTGGTTCCCCACAGGTCAACGCACTAGTGTGTTTTAGAACATTAGAACATCACTTTTCAAATATTATGGCATAAGTGCTGATCCAGACCCCTGTCCACATCCACATTCTCCCTTTGAACATCATTCCTTACATTAGTACCATTACTTCATGGTACCTAACAAAGCAGGTCCACTCACTGTTCATGCAGAGGTGGACCTTACAGACCCTGGAGACCACATTGGACCTGAGGTTGTTGACTCACTGTCCTCACTGGAACTGTTACTGTCACTTTCCTGTAATGTATGCAGAAATTACCAAAAATACTCACTTGCCTGATAAAGGGTTGAGAACATCCTGTCCTAAAGAGACACAGAAAAACAAGTTCATGCATTTGTTACTTCCAGGCCGGACAGCTGTAACTTACCTTTATCAGGTTGTCCTGGTAACCTACGAAAAGCCTTCAGTTTAATGCTAAAAGCAGACCAAAAATGAATAATTAAATAAATAAATAATAATAGATCTTTAATATCATCTTCTCATCATTGTCTGACTGTAAAATCTAGAATAGAATTTAAAATCCTTCTGTTACCACAAAAATCCCTGAGTGATAAAGCTCCATCGTGTCTCTAATGCTGCCTTCATGTGCTGTGGGAATTTATGGCAACTGCTACTTACGAACTCGAAAATTGCACATGATTGCCCCCTCATGTCACATTTTCCACTAGGGAATGGGGGAAAATCTGGATACAAGAGTTGCAGAGATGAAAATAACCTTTGAAGTTTTCAACATGGTGGAGAGTGAGGGATTAATCATGAATAATAAACACTATTTTTTATTAACGTTCCACTGCTGTTGGTGCTGCTGATCATTTCACACATTTATATTATACACAAAAACAATTTTACAAAAAAAGGGAAAAAAAGTGGAGTTTGCATGTTCTTCCCACATGTGTGGGTTTTCTCCAGGTTCTCCAACTTCCAAAGACATGCATTAATAGGTTAAACTAAATTGCCCATAGGTGTGAATGTGAGAATGATCGGTTGTTCGTCTCTATATATCAGTGTATACATGTCCCTACAACTGTCTCAAGGATTAAGTTCAGAAAATGAATGAATGAATGAAAGAAAAAAATGCTGTAGCAGATTAATTAACACATAAAAAACTGTTCACAGGTGTAAAATTTGCGGCCCAAGGGCCCGCCAAAGGGTTCAATCCGGCCCCTGGGATGAATTTGTGAAATGCAAAAATTACTGAAGATATTAACAGTCAAGGATGTTAAAATCATTTTAGGTCATTTCTGTCTAAAGTGGATCAGACCAGTAAAATACTATCATCATGATCATAATAATTTGTCTCTTTGTTTTAGTGTATAAATAAGTAAAATTACACAAAAATGTTGACATTTACAGACTAGTCTTTTACAAAAAATCTGAAAATCTGAAATGTCTTAAGAGAAGTATGTGGAATTTTAATAATATTCTGCCTGTTATTTAATGTTTTGTACGTTTGTAGATCCACTGTGATCTGTAAGTTGTGATTCACATGTATAAATGATAAACTAAGGCATAATATTGTTAACATTGCACTTATTTTACTAAAGAATTTTCAGGTTGTTCATATTTGTTCATGTTATGTTCAAGTACAATTGGTAGATTTAAACATTTTCATTGTAACGGAATTTACTTTTTTCATTCAAAAGTTCTTATTCTATTATTTGTATTATTTTACTGGTCTGGCCCACTTTATATCATATTAGGCTGAATGTGGAACTGAACTAAAATGAGTTTGACACCCTTGTCTTAAGAGAAGTAAGTACAATTTTAACAATATTCCGCCTGTTACTAAATGTTTTGTGTGTTTGTAGATCCACAGTGATCTGTAAGTGATAATGTACATGTGTAAATGATAAACTGAGGCTTAATATTGTTAAAATTATACTTATTTTTTCAGTTTTTTCATGTTATTCACATCTTTTGAAAGGATAGTTTGTAGATGTAAACCTTTACATAATGTAAATTGGCTTTTTTCACTCTAAAACATAGAGAAAAATTTGGAGTTGACATTACTTATATATTATTATGATATTATTTTACTGGTTTGGCCCTCTGCAGATCAAATTTAGCTGAATCTGGCCCCTGAACTAAAAGGAGTTTGACACCCCTGAAACTGTTTTACCCAAGTAGTAGGTCACGATAAATTGTGTGTCGGCCATTTTGCATTTTGCTATGACAACTAAAACACTTGAATACAATGCACTGGTAATTTCAAATTCCCAAGTGGAAGAGATCATCTTTCCGTTTGCACATGAAGGCAGCATAAGACCTGATTTTACCACATAATCCCAACAGAACACTTTGCTCTCAGAGTGGACGTTTACTTGTTGCTCCTTGAGTTTCCAAATGTGGACTCGGAGGCAGAACCGTCATTTATGAAACTGCTCTCCTGTGGAACCAGCTTCCAGTTTGGGCCCAGGAGCTAAACACCTTCTCTATTTTTACTCCGCCCCCCAGAAGGGAGGCAAGGGGTATTGTTTTTGGTTCAGTTTGTTTCTTAGTTTGTTAACACTCTAGCAGGAAAACTATTGGGGGATTTTATACCAAATTGGGTTTATAGATTATTAATACCCCAGAATGGAAGTGGTTACATTTTGGAAAAAGTAGGTCAAAGTTAAAATTTCTATGAAGTTTTTCAATCTTTTTTTTTTTCTCCTATTTACTTAAAATGAGCAAAATTTTAAATGTCTATAAAATCATCAACTTTGTTTCAATTTACTTCAAACTTGGCACATATATAGAGGCGATTGATACGCTTACATCACCACATACATAAACATGACATCAGCTGGATCGATGCCAAAATAAGCAACAATAAGTGCAAGGGGCGGGGTTTGTTGTGCCTGGCACCACTTGTTAATTCTAGATCACAGGTGTCAAACATGCGGCCCGGGGGCCAAATCTGGCCCGCCAAAGGGTCCATTCCGGCCCTTGGGATGAATTTGTGAAATGCAAAAATGAGACATTAACAATCCTTTTAGTTCAGGCGCCAAAATTCAGAGCAATTCAATCTCAAGTGGGCAGGATTCAGTAAAATACTATCATAATAACATAAAAATAATGACAACTCCAAATTTTTCTGTTTGTACATGTACATATTTTCATGTTTTTTCACTAAAAAAAAAGTATAATTTTGCAAAAAAAATGTGAATAACCTCAACAAATATGAACCTGAAATGTCTTAAGTACAATTTTAACAAGATGCTTTGTTTGTTTGTAGATCCACTGTGATCTGTTTATAATGTACATGTGGAAATGATAACCTGAGGCAGAATATTGTTAAAATTACACTTATCTTTTCAGTTTGTTCATGTTATTCACATCTTTTGAAACGATAGTTTGTAGATGTAAACCTTTTCATACTGCAAATTTACTTTTTTCGTTCTAAAACAGAGAAAAGTTTGGAGTCGACATTATTTCTATATTATTATGTTATTATTTTATTGGTTCGGCCCACTGCAGATCAGATTTTGCCAAATGTGGCCCCTGAACTCAAATGAAGTTGACACTCCTGTTCTAGATAGTTTCAGTTTTTCCCTTTTTTTTTTTTTTTTTTTTTTTTTTTTAATTTTTTTTAAAAATTTAATTTCATTGTGCATCTCCAGAAGTACACTACAAAAAAGAAAGAAATGTACTTTTTATGATATAAGATTTTGTGACACACAGTATAAACCCCAACCCCCCCAGAACCAATGGCGACCCCCATACCGACCCAACCTGGATCTCAAAATACAAAAACTACTAATAAAAACAAATACACGTATACAGGTGAAAGAGAATATAATTTACAGACATAAACACATAAGTGATCAGGATAGTCATCGACAATTATGTTGCACTCTTTCTTTAACCATTATGTAAACAGCATCCCACATACTAAGGGTTTTTCGGGTGGCTGCATGCACCCGGGCCACTGACCTCTCAGTTTTTCCCTTTTGATGAAGCTTGCAGTCGGGGCAGGATCAGGTGAGTCTGAACTACCTTTTCGGGTGCTTTCACATCTTCATCATGACTCATACACACCCAAATGCACGCAGCCAGGTATTTATGGAAACTACTATTCCCCCACCTCTGTGAATCAATTATAACATCATACACACCAGAGTGTTATCAGGAAAGCTTTCTTCTACATGAAAACGCATAAATACGCTAGAGTAGAGAGCTATTGTGGGGCTATGGTTAGGATAAATAAAAGTCGCACACATGACATTAGTGCATTTTTTATTTTTATTTTTTGCATATTATGATGTTCAGGAGTTTACCAAAATCTCCACTTTGGCCAGAGTTTTCAGAAAAAATTGCTTTCAGTGACCTACATGTCAAAAACGCATGAGAAATGATTAGTTTTTCCAGATACTCAGCTACATGTACTGTACATGGCACTACAAATTTGCAGGTTTTAAAAGCTCTACTGGACCACACTGCAGACCAAACAGCTGGTTTTTGTTAACCCTTTGATGCATGAATTATGAGAACCTTATTCAAGATTTTTTTTCCCTGAGTGTTTTTATTCCTCTTTAGGCATGAAAAAAACAATGTGATATATATATATATATATATATATATATATATATATATATATATATATATATATATATATATATATATATATATATATATATATATGTTTGTTTGTTTGTTTGTTTGTTTTTTTATTAACCTATTTTTAATGGAGTTACAAAAATGTTCACTCATCTGGACACCATGTGTTTAATTTTTGAAGCAAAGAAACATACATTTGAAACACAATATCAGAAAGTGATATACTGTGTGAAAACAAAATAAATTTTTTTTAATGCTGCTAATCTGATGTTTTCTCACATTGTATCATACTCCAATACTAGTTACTACTTACGTCATGGAGATAATACACAAAAAATCCTTTTTGTTTAAGAAAACTGTTAATTACAGTTTAATAACAACTGGCAATTGGTTTACACTCAATCATGTTACTGCAGATCAGGTTTACTAAGAACATAAAGTTACAGTAATGGTATGAATTACAGTTTGTGCAAAAGTGTCCACTGTGTTGGCTGATATGGAACTACAACAAAACCCATGAATATACATGAGAACAATTGTAGAACAGCTGTCCACTGTAGTCACCAGTATGCATGAAAGGGTTAAGATAAAAACAGGTGGTCTTGTTCCGGATCAAACTGAACTGTGTTTGAGTAAATGTAAAGTGGGTCGTCCACACTTTTGGACCAATTCAAGGAAGATATTCAATGAACAGGCTATCACCACCAAAAACAAAGGAATACCAACAGAAGACACAATAAATGAAAAATGAGCTGAATTAACAACATGCTGACATTTTATTGTGACATTCGTTCCAATGGCAAAATGTTACCTTAATAACCCTCAAAGACCCAAACCTCCATCAGTGACCAAAACCATCTACTGATCTAAACAGATCTACACTTCTGATCCACTAATCCTATCAATACATGTAAATAATTGGTGTAAAATACGGTTATTCATCTTTTCATGGTCATCAGATATGACACATTTGTATGTTCTGAGGCTCTGCAGTTACTGTGGAAACACCATGATCTTCTACAACATTCATTCACCAGTAAAACCCATGGAGTTGGATCAATGACAGTGGATGGAGACACTGGGTTTATGTTCAGTTAATGAGAGATTGGACAAAAAAGACACTGTTTATTCAGTTTTCTCTGTTTCTGATATAATACCCCTCAACTTTACGCTGAGCTTTTATAAACTTCTACATAATCAGTGAATTGAATATGGGAAAATACATTAATTAGGCTGAAAAAACAAAATAAGGAAGATATTATTATAATCAATGGTAATAAATCACTTAAGAAAGGTTGGATATAGAGGGAAATTCATTGGGAACTGACACAAAAGTAGCTCTGGGTCTTTATGGGTTAAGGAACATGGACACATATTATATTAAATGAAGCCTTGTGTAAAGCAGCAGAAGCTGGAATGGATCTCACACTGTCAACATCTTGAGTATAAAGGTCTTGTCCGGATCTGAAGAGACTTTTATTTTTAATGCTGTACATATTTTCTGTATGTTATTTTATATTATATTATATCTTAAAATAAAGACAGATAATTGCATGCATGTGGTCATTAAAACTTTGATAAAACAACACATCTAATGGTGGCCTAAGACTTTTATATTATACATGACTTCTATGTTGCTAACTTTGTCCTTGTTGTTTCCAATAATTCATGGTTTTTTCTCTATTTTCTCTCTCTCCCTGTTTCTCTATGCATGTATTTCTGGTTTTCTCCTAATGCGCAGTTGCTTGGTGCTCTTTCTCTATCCTTTTCTTTTCATTCACCCTACCAGGTCAAGGTGTATTGCGATCTATTCTGAGTTTGGTTCTTTAAGAGGATTTGTCTCAGTTTTTCTTCCTTCCTGTCGCTAACATCTTGCTCTCAGGGGATTTGTTCATTTTTCTCTACAATATTATAAGAGCTTGACCTTAATTTGTTAAGTGCTTTGAGATCATTGTGTACTTAAGTAATTCTAACTTGAAATTAATTTCTGAAAAAGCTTTCACAGGTAGTTTTAGTTGAACTACAATAACTGTGATAACACTCACTTCATGAAGTCTGTGAGATGACTAAATAAGATGAAGAATTTTATTCTCTAGACAGTGTTAACATGGATAAACACATGTATGAAATGGACTAAATGCTCAAATAGCAGATTTTAAAGGAGCCCTGCCACATGTATTTCATTACTTTGATGGTAATATCTGAAGTTCTACCATTGGCTCTAACATTTTTTGTGGGGAAAAAAGCCTTGGTTACCAAGTTTCCATCCTTTCTAACGTGGTATAGAAAGCCTGCTGGAAGACTCAGCTCAATTTGTGCCAGTTCTCATGAATATTCAATATGCTTATCTGCTTGACTATGATTGGCTAACAGCTGGCCCTGGCTCTTCAGCATCCTTTACTCTGCACAACAAGTAGAGGAAGTGGTGAAAACTGAGAATGAAACTTAACACGCTTTGAACGTCCGACTCCAAACTTCTATGCCTCTCTTGTACAGCAGCCCACACACGGAATTTTCACAACTTCTAACCCAGTGTTTTTCAACCTTGGGGTTCTGGACCCCACATGGGGTCACCGGGAATTCAAAAGGGGTTGCCTGAAATTTCTAGTAACTGACGAAAATAAACCCTTATTAATAAAAAATATATGGTGAGTTGACAGAGACAAGCCCAATCCATAAAAGACATGACAAACTGTGAAGCTGAAACTGAAGCACTGTGGTACTGTTTGTCTTTCAAATGTTCATTGTGGTCAGTTTCAGATGCTGCAGCTCTTTCATAATTTCTAGTTTGAGTTCTTGTTTGTTCAGTATTAATTGTCAGCCTTGTAAATCCAAGCTGGACTGACTGTACATATCCTGACCAAGGAAAATCAAATTCTCACTTTGTGCAGTAATCTACACCTGGCTTTTCTGCCTCCGCCCATAATAATATACATTATATAGACTAAATGTTGTCTAAAATTAATGTTTATTTGCAACATAATATAGCAAACTATTACATGATCAAAAACAAATTGATTCTAGCAAAAAAAACAAAAACAAACAAAGTCTCCATTTTGAATGTCTGGGGTTGCCAGAAATTTGTGATGTTAAAATGGAGTCATGAGCCCAACAAGGTTGGGAACCACTGTTCTAACCTGTATCCATTGGGCCCCAGCTTGCTGTATACAAAAACTGTCACTGAGATAGACAAATTC
The DNA here is from genome assembly GCF_902148855.1 of Sphaeramia orbicularis. Lineage (NCBI taxonomy): Eukaryota > Metazoa > Chordata > Actinopteri > Kurtiformes > Apogonidae > Sphaeramia > Sphaeramia orbicularis. The sequence continues at coordinate 16,922,515 of NC_043970.1, forward strand.
TGTGGGCATGGTCTCTCCTGGGTGAGCTCATAAATAGTAATGAGCTCAGGCATTAACGCGTGACACTGACTAGCTTTTCTAATTGTCCTGATTTCTTCGCTTATTTCTCTTCAGTGTCAGTCGCAGACCGAGGAGGTAGAGGTTCATTTTCAAATTCACTACATAACATAAACACCTATGGACCGAACATATTTCAAAAAATACAAGTAAAAATGTTTTTGTGTGTGTGGCGGGGAACCTTTAACACAGGTAAGGAGGCAATTAAATTAAAATACTGCTTATTTTAGGACATTTCACTTGAATACATTTAAGTGCTGACTTTTGCACAGTCCTTTAGCATTCAGACTGTCACAAGTCGTTTTTCCATTGGACATCTGCGGCAAACTTTACCGATATTTGCTAAATGTCAAAAAAACCGAAGTACGTAATGTTGGTTTTTCCATTAAATCACAAATGTGATGACTTGTTTACTTAATATGAGATGTTTACTTAATATGTTTACTTAATATGAGAGGACGAGATGACACGAGAAGTCATTCCATAAACATGGCGATGAACATACATATGTTGTTGATTTACAGATATATTCATTATTATTATATATTACCCCTCTATCTCATACTAAATTAAAAAATCAATGGGTTTCCTGGTGTGTCCACACATACCGTGACATGTTTCTTCTTCTTCGCTTGTTGTAACGTCCGTCAACATCCATTTTTAATTCACCTGAGTCTAGTTGCGAAAAAAGGTCTTTCCATTGCAGTTTTGCGTAATATAACGTTTGTGCTATTGGTGCAATTTGAGGGTCAAAGAAAAAGCAACTACAGGTTGCTTGTGAGATGACAGGAGGAAGTCACAGGGGATGAATGACTGATCAGAGGAGACATCATATTTATTGCTGAAAGAAATTTTCTCATGTTCAAATGAAAGTTTGCATCTTTCATTGAAAACAGTCGAATATTTATGAATATTATTTACTTGATTGAATGGATTTTTTTCCCCCCATTCAAGGTAGTTAATTCTCTATGGTGTAAGTTTGAGTGGCATTTGTTTTAATGACCACCTCTGATCCACAAACATCAGATGGAGGTGAAGGACAGGTTGAGATTTCATTGATGCTTGAGGTTCACTTTGATATCAGCGCAGTCCTGTTGGTTTGGTTCCTCCCTCGGCCTCTCCAGATAATAAAGAGAGAAAAGAAGGCTGACATTTGTTCAGTCTACAGAGCCCCTGCCATACTGGAAAGCAGGTGTGCAGCACAGAGTGAAAACAGAAGGGTACCTTCAAAAAACAATTCCCAAAACCTGCAGGGCTGAACGCAACCTTCCTCCAGTTCTCCTGAGATGTCTTCGGACGTTTAGGGATAAATGTATTAATCACAGGCCGGGAAGAAAGGCTGGCTGGAAGAAAGCCTGTTTAATCCTGTTCTCACAAGATCACCCTGTCAAGAAACCTATTCCACGGATACTACGAGCTTGTTTTGCTAATGGAAATATTCAGACAAATAATATTAAAAGGAAGAAAAACACCGCAAGGATTACTTTAGCACAGCGTGATAAGCGGTTTTCTGATCACTCGTGGAGAGATTTCAAGCAGACAAACTGATTCTTTGGGTCATAGATCATTGTAGTGGAAGCAAAATATGTCATTAGTCATATTATGTTTCATGGCACAGCGCACAACACAAAAACATACACTGGTTTTCCTGAAAAACTGCAGGGTAAAATAACATTCTCATCACAGGGCTGTCACAAGGAAGCTAATGTCCAAGAACGTCGTGGTGTGAGAGAAAACCAACCCTATAAAGGCACCATATGAGGGTTTCATTTTTCAAACCAGTCACAGCAACAGCAGCTACATAAAGGAATGGAAGGGACAGGAGGAGGATGCTGCTGTTTTTCCCCTTTGAAGTACTGCGATTGCCTTTCAATTAAACTCCAATGTTATCAGTGCATTGCAGCACATTTATTCCTAATGAGCTGCGACTGCTTTGGAATTGCAGGGTAAATCTGGGAATTCCATTGGCGGAGGGAACCAATTAAGATGATATGTGATAGAAGGCCGGCTTTTGCAATTTAAAGGCCTGATGAAAAACATTGTGATTGTAACCTCAAAACTCCAGCCAGGCTCTGCAAGCTCATAGATTGGTTGTTAAGGTTGAGCGGAGAGACTGGAGTTCATTTGAAGTTTTCTCTGCACAGCGGCAGCTTCCATTCCCACCATTATTGTAGGATAAACATCGCAAGGGTTTTTGGGAACAATCCGCTGAGCTGATCTTCAGTTATTAAACATAAAAAACCCAAAGACCGTCGTCTGAAGGCATATAGACTCACAGAGTTTTCTATGAGGGCATCGGGGTTCAGACGTGTGCTGAGGAAACACAGAAGGTAATGGGGGTTTCTAAGTGAGGGTAGCCGGTCTTTACTTGGAAATAAACCCTGACAGAGTGAAACAGGTTTATTTTTATTATGTATAATACACAAAGTGGGTGAAAAGTAACTAGGCATTAGAAATTGCTTATAGAATTTTTAGCATCACTGAAGTCATGACGAAAACCTTTTTTAAACAGACAACACTAATGGGGATTTCTTATTTTCTTATTGTCTTCTTTCTTACTCATGCACTCAGGAGGTTTTCAATGATATCCAAGACGACGTTCTTCAGAAGGTTGTTCATTCCATGCCAGGACGTTTCAGGAAACTGGTTGACGCCACCAGTGCTCACCTTAAAATATGAAGTTTTACTTTAATTTTCCCATGTAATAAAGAACATATTCTGGACTTTTGGACCGAAGTTTTTACTATCATCTCTAATGTAATGGACAGGAAAATTAATCCAAACCCCTTGAGTGCCCGATTTTGGGATTTTTGTCAGGACACCTTCCCTTTCCACTTCCCAAAGTAAATCTTTTGCATTTATGTCCATTTTTTTCTTTCCTGAAATGAAAATCACCACAGCCCCCTTCCTTTATACACTGGCTCACAGATGTCCTGTATTTCCTCAAATTGGAAAAAATTAGAATGACACTTTATGCCTCTGCTGATAAATTCTCACAAATCTAGAATCCTCTGTTTCAACTAGTCACAAAAACTGGTTTCTCCTTTGTTTCAGATTGACCTTCATGATAATTTTTCCACCTGGTCCTCTTCTTTGTTTTTCTATCTGCTGGTTTTCCTTGCGTAACACATAATGCATCAGTTTTCTAAATGTGAACCTTTCAAGCTTTTTTTTTTTTTTTTTTTTTTTAATGGAGAGGGTTGGTGTAGTTGTTCCTGGGTTTGTTTGTTTTGTTTTTGTATACATGTAAAAAAAAAAAAAAAAAAAAAAAAAAAAAAAAAATGAAATTGTGCAACAAATCATTTTCAATTGATTTGTCAAATATGATACAGTGTTTGTATTGTCCAATTTCTGCAAAACTACAAATAAACAAAGGTTGGAAAAAAAAAGAACATATATCATTTGTTTAAATAAATTTGTAATAGGAACATGGATGTTACTACCAATATTTAATGCCTACTTACTTTAACCCACCCTGTACTACACATTGCATAGGTATGATGGTGTTAATATGTGGTTTTACTTGGGAATACACCACACGAGTGTCAAATTCGGTCTCTCTAGAGCAGGGGTGTCAAACTCATTTCAATTCAGGGGCCACATACAGCCCAGTATGACCTCAAGTGGGCCAAACTAGTAAAGTAACAGCAAAATAGCCTATAAATATTGTCAATTCCAATTTTTGTTTTTTTAGTGCAAAAAAATTATAAAACTAAATTATGAAAGAGTTAAAATGTCAACATTTATAAACATTCCTCCTGCAAATGAAAAAAAATCTGCACCTGAAATTTCTTATGAAAAACACATGCAATTTTAACAATATATCACATCAACTTATCATTTATATATGTACAATACAGATGGCAGTGGATCTACAAAAGTACAAAACATTTACATATTGTTTTGCAGGTTTTTACAGGTTATTCTGCTATTATTTTACTGGTCTGATCCACTTCTGATCAAGTTTGACACCACTGGGTGTTTAGGTCTTTAGTGTAAATTTTGCACTGTGAAAATTCATCCCGGGGGTCGAATTGGAATTTGTGGCGAGCCGGTTTTGGCCATATGTTTGACAGCTCTGCTCTAGAGGAAACAGCAGAGGAAGTGTGGTAATGTGTTTGAGTCTAGGAAAGAAGAGGTTGACAAAACATTCTCTGTTATGGGGCCACTCTTTGTTATTGCTATAAGAAGCTCCTTCCATCTGTTAACGCAAAAACTGTTTGACAGGTCGTCTTATCATTTGGCACAAACCTTCTCTTGGGCTCAAGGATGAAGTGATTGAACCTTGGTGACCAAATGTTAAGGTTGAAGGATAATGTGACTTCAAAATGTGCTTTTGGACGTATCTGCTGTGGCATTCTCCCTTGTGGACCATGTATGATGTTTAATACTGGCTGTGGTCCTCCAGTATGATGTTTAATACTGGCTGTGGTCCTCCTGTATGATGTTTAATACTGGCTGTGGTCCTCCTGTATGATGTTTAATACTGGCTGTGGTCCTCCAGTATGATGTTTAATACTGGCTGTGGTCCTCCAGTATGATGTTTAATACTGGCTGTGGTCCTCCTGTATGATGTTTAATACTGGCTGTGGTCCTCCATAAGGGCTGTTTTGGAGTCATGTCCTCTTTGCTGTCTCCTCCTGACTCCTTTGGCTCCTCCTCTGCTCCCATTGGCTGCTCAGTGCCAGACTGAATAAGGGAAGCCTCAGGAGTAAGCCTTTGTCTTTTAGCCTTTGTCTACTGTCAGCATGTACTTCTGTTACCAGTTTGCCTTTTTTCACTATAATACTTTTTTTTTTTTTTTGTTAAATAGATAATTCGGGTTATTTAACACTTTTTTACCCTCAGCCACTCCGGCCGCAGGGTATTGTCATCAGTTGGTCGTCTGTCCGTCCGTCTGTCTGTCTAAAAACTTTGGCATTTCCACCGCGCACACGTTATGTTTTTTATTTAGCTTCAAGTTGCATTCGGCTTTTTAAACCTTTATTATTTCATTAATGCATAATGTTAATTTATCTTCAAAGTAGCCCTTATTTATTTATTTGTTTGTTTGCTGATTTAGTTTTTAGCAAGCCAGTATGTATTTTATTTAGACCAGGGGTCTCAAACTCATTTTCTTTCAGGGGCCACATTCAGCCCAATTTGATCTCCAGTGGGCCGGACCAGTAAAATAATAACATAATAACCTATAAATAATGACAACTCCAAATGTTTGTCTGTGTTTTAGTGCAGAAAACCCCCATTAAATTATGAAAATACTTACTTTTATAAACTATTCAAACAAAAAGATTGAATAATCTGAAAAAACTGAAATTTCTTAAGAAAAATAAGTGTGATTTTAACAATATTATGCCTCAACTAATCATTTCTACATGTGCATTATGGATCGGATCTACAAAGACACTAAACACTTATTAAACAGGCAGAAAATTGTTAAAATTGTGTTTAATTTTCTTTAGACATTTCAGGTTGTTCATATTTGTTCAGGTTATTCACATTTTATTGTTACAGGATAGTTTGTAAATGTAAATATTTTCATAATTTTATGTTATTTTTTGCACTAAAACAAAGACAAAAATTTGAAGTTGTCATTATTTATAGGCATAATGTAATATTTTTTTCACATCAAACTGAGAAGAAAATATGGAGTCATTATTTTCTGTAGGTTATTCTGCTGTTATTATTTTACTGTAGATCATATTGGTCTATATTTGGAACCGCAACTAAAATGAGTTCAACAGCCTTGACACTTCGCAAATTCATCCCATGGGCTGCAATGAAACCTTTGGCGGGCCACATTTGGCCCCCGGGCCACATGTTTGAGACCCCTGATTTAGACCTTTTTTTACTGTGGGTTTTTAAGTTTTGATTTTTCTTATGATTAGGTTAAAGATCATTTTTGGTTTCCATTTGTAGCAGTTTTTACCCTCAGCCACACTGGCCTCAGGGTATTGTCATCAGTTGGTCATCCGTCTGTCTGTCCGTCTGTCCAAAAACGTTGGCATGCACTGATAAGTCAGACCACTAGGGGCAGTAGTGCACCTGATAAGTCAGACTGAGGGTTTTCAAGTGCACACATGTGATGTTGTTTGTTTGTTTTGGATTTGACCCTCCCTGAGGTCACCAGTGTTTTTTTTTTTTTTGTTTGTTTGTTTGTTTTGATAATGATAATGCCTTGTCATCCCTGTGGATGCAAAATTGTGCATTTTGCACATCTTCCCTCAGCAGTTTCAAGTTATCAGAAGAAAAAGGAAACTTTTAAATTTTTGTTTATTACAAGCCAAACAAGTTATTTCTTTGAAATGGAAAGATATTCAAAGAGTCACGGCGAACCAGTGGATTAAAGAAATGTCTTCTAACTTGGCACTGGAAAAGAAGGCATACCTGGCTAAAGGAAAGATCAAAGACTTTTATAAGATCTGGACACCTTTTTTGCAATTTTTAAAGGACTTGTCTTTATAGGCAATTAAGCTGTGTCTGTCAAGTATGTTTTGTTGCACTGGGAGTGGTTGCTATTGTGTGGATGGGGGGTGGTAGGGATTGTTTTGATGTGTTTGTGTTTGTTTGTTTGTTTGTTTGTTTGTTTTTTTGCCTGTTCTTATAAAACGATGAAAACGACAATAAATATATTTATGAAAAAAAATAAATAAATAATAATAATGATAATGACTATAAAGTTCCATTGATGAGATTTATGTAGTTTTATTATTTTATACCATCTGCTTCTGTCATTCAATAACTGTTTATATAAAGTGACTGGAGCCTAACTGAAAAACAGCTATAACAGATATTTGAGGAACTGCACGGGTTAATGCATGCACAATTTAATGTAAATAGCTTAAGCTGACAACAAAGAAAATATGGCTGCAGTTCAGAAAGAGTTATTTTACACAGACATGGGTACAGCCAAATATGGACAGAAATATGTCTGCAGATCCTCTTTAAAAACCTTGTTCTTTGACTTTTCAGAGGCACATCAGTCTAACATCTCTATACACTAGTCTATGTTCTCCTATTATTATTATAATAATACATTTTGCCTCCACCCAATCAGTGTTTTTATGTGCTGATTGTCTAGCAGTGCTTGCAGATAGAATCTTCCACAACACCATCAGCTGGTAACATTCTCCTAATTTTATGTAACTAGTCTAATGTGTCTTCCCGTCACTCTAAATCAGTGATGCAACAACTACTTACATGGGTAGTTCATTCATCTGATGGAACTTAAAGATTCTGTTTTTTTGACACCTGCAACCATTAAAAGTACTCCTTTAACTGGATTATCATGTAATCATAATGAATAATGAAGTCAGAAACAACTTTTTGTGTAAACAGCATAAGCAGAAGGTGTATATGATCAGATTCACCTGAAGTTAAGCCAGACTACATTGAAAGACTGCACACTGATGCCTTCTGCATGAGTTTAAATATGTTCTCATTTGCAAGTCTTAGTAATACATTAAAATATTATTTACATTTTATTTAGTCACATCCTCACAAAATGTTATTTCATCCTGATGAAAGAGCTTGTAGTAGTGCCAGGAACACTACGACGGGCTGTTACATTAAAGAGAATAGTGTTTTAGAATTAGAATAAAAACACTATTGGAAGCATTACACTTTAATTAGTATGCAAAGCCATCTACATGTGACTGGCATTTTTAGATATTTTAATGTGGAAATATTACCTGTGAAAACTTTGGGACAGTTATGCAAAGAAAACATGATCAATGCTTGTTGCGGTTTTCTGTGTATGCGAATAGAAATCATACCAATAAATGTCTGACCATTTCATATTCAACACATCCGGTCTGACGGTGAATCAGATTTTTGTTTTCACATGTGCGTCTCCGTGACACATTCTTGGCCCAGATGTTGCATCATGAAGTGAAACTTTGAGAGCTCGCAGTTATCATGTGAGCAGAGTCAATATTACCAACAATGTGAGCCACTAGAGAAAGCACTGTCCAGCAACACCCGAGGAAGAATAATGTTGTGTAGCGGAGAGAGGGAGCTGTGTGTGAGAAATGCCTAGCAACTGTTTGCCTCCTCCCTGACTGCCCCTATCTCTCCACGTGATTAATGCTAGCTATGTGCTGTGTGCAGTCATCGCTCACTGCTTCTCAGGCAGCCACAATTGGTTGGCAACAAAATAGAGATATAAAAAGGTGAAAGCATAAAAAAAGGAGTTGTTCTTTCCTTTAGACATGAAAAGTCACTCTGAAGTCTTTTGTGCACTACCTCACTATGTGAATCCGCAAGCACTCCGGGCTAAAGTTCATTCTTCATCTCTGAGCTGGAAGTCTTTTTGTTAATTGCATAATGAAAATATTGTCCAAACTGAAAGAGTAGTCTGCAAATAACCAATTAAAAGGACACAAATCAGCATTAGAGGGCCGTTTGGGATCAGTGGAAAATCTGGCTTCGTATTTAGCTTCATCACAGACCCCTTCATGCCAGCCATAGAGGGGCAAATGTTACATTAGGACCTCATTAGCAGACAGACTGGGGCATGGCTGGGGCAGTCAGTGAAGTCAGCTGCCTGCCTCATTACAGAAGCTAAGCTCCAGGAGTGTGTGCGTGCGTGCATGCCATTGCCTGCCTCCACACATCAATGTGACGCGTGTGGTGATCTGTGAAGGAGGAGGTAGGCCAAGGTTGGCAGCCATGCACATATACGCCCTGAATAGATCATACCCATTAACTCCATCGATTCTCCAAAGGGGGTCGGGAGGTTGACGGACAATCTGTCACAAGCCGCTTGATCTCCAGAGGCTCAAGAAGTAACAAAACTTAGTAAACGCAATCTCTCTAGAGCTCAAAACCTCAGCTCTCGTCCATATTTTATAATAATGAGCCTGCAGAGTGCATTCCCATGTGTTAGCCTCATGCATGTCTGGAGGCATGTCACGAGTGCCCACTGAGATTCTTCAGCCAGCCCTTGTCAATAGATAGCTGTCCAGGTAAATGAAACCAATTAGGAACCTCCCTGCACCTCGAGTCTGGAGCTAATTAAGTCCACCCAGCAGGAGTGAATGCTTCTCACAGAGGCAGACAGGGCAAAATTGGTATAGAGCTGTTGTATATACTGGACAGGCTCCGCAGTTTGAGAACCACTATAAAGCATTACATAGATGTGTGCGCAGGAGCCAAAAATGACCATGTATATCTGGAATTATAAACATGGGTAAAAACACTAAAAATAAGCATTTGACTCCCTCCATCTGCTGTTTGTTTATGGTGTGTCAAGTTCAAAGTATCATTGAGGGCAGTGGCAGTGTAATGGTCTTTATATTTTCACGCTGTTTCTTTCAGATCCTTATTTGAAACTCAACGACTGAATTGTTTTTGAGCCCCGCTTGGAAGGAGATGGATGGAATTGGTGGCTGATGATGCGATTCATAACATCACACTGGAGAAGGGGGTGAAAGCTAGCGGCTACACCTGTTTATCATGTTTCTGTCACTGCCAATCAGAGCTGGAGCTGATGAATACCTGTAACTACCGGTTTATTTGACCTGGGAATCAATTGTCGCTTTTCCATTGGACATTTGCGCAAAACTTTACCGATATTTACTAAATGTCTAAAAAATAGAAGTCCGTAATGTAGGTTTTTCCATTAAATCACAAGTGCGATGATTTGTTTATTTATTATCGCGAGATGACATGAGAAGTCATTCCATAAACATGGCGACAAACATAAATATGGTGTTGATTTACAGATATATTCATTATTATTATATATTACACCTCCTTCTCGTACTAAATTAAAAAATGATTGGGTTTCCTGGTGTGTCCACACATACCGCGACATGTTTCTTCTTCTTTTCATTGCAGTTTCGTGTGATATACCATTTGCGCTATGCCCGAAAAACCACCTCTTGCCAGCGCAAAAACGTTTAATCAAAAAATGAGACTTTTGGCGAAATTGTCGTTTTTCCATTAGGTAAATTTTTTTGCACAAGTTATATTTGCGGAATTTGAGGGTCAATGGAAAAGCGACTACTGTAATGGTCTTTATATTTTCATACTGTTTCTTTCAGATCCTTATTTGAAACTCAACGACTGAATTGTTTTTGGGCCCCGCTTGGAAGGAGATGGATGGCATTGGTGGCTGATGATGCGATTCATAACATCACACTGGAGAAGGGGGTGAAAGCTAGCGGCTACACCTGTTTATCATGTTTCTGTCACTGCCAATCAGAGCTGGAGCTGATGAATACCTGTAACTACCGGCTCATTTGACCTGGGAATCAATAGTCGCTTTTCCATTGGACATCTGCGCAAAACTTTACTGATATTTACTAAATGTCGAAAAAACAGAAGTGCGTAATGTCGGTTTTTCCATGAAATCACAAATGCGATGATTTGTTAATTTATTATCACGAGATGACACGAGAAGTCATTCCATAAACATGGCGACAAACATAAATATGGTGTTGATTTACAGATATATTCATTATTATTATATATTACACCTCTATCTCATGCTAAATTAAAAAATGATTGGGTTTCCTGGTGTGTCCACACATACCGCAACATGTTTCTTCTTCTTCTTTCCATTGCAGTTTTGTGTGATATACCATTTGCGCTAAGCCCAAAAAACCACCACTTGCCAGCGCAAAAACTTTTAATCGAAAAATGAGACTTTTGGCGAAATTGTCGTTTTTCCATTAGGTAAATTTTTTTGCACAAGTTATAATTTGGAATTGGAATTTGAGGGTCAATGGAAAAGAGACTACTGTAATGGTCTTTATATTTTCATACTGTTTCTATCAGATGAAACTCAACGACTGAATTGTTTTTGAGCCCCGCTTGGAAGGAAATGGATGGCATTGGTGGCTGATGATGCGATTCATAACATCACACTGGAGAAGGGGGTGAAAGCCAGCGGCTACACCTGTTTATCATGTTTCTGTCACTGCCAATCAAAGCTGGAGCTGACGAATACCAGTAACTACCAGTTCATTTGACCTGGGAATCGATGCTGATTGTGGCTGAACGTACCCTTCTACACTGAACAATAAAGTCCCACTTTTTATCCAGTGTGTGAATGTGATTCCAGTGCCACAGAGCCATTTTCTTAGGATGTAGTTTAATTCCTAATCATGACGGACTAAGCTCAAATTTATGGTAAATAGTGACAAACTTACTGCCTATATTGTGAATGACGTTAATATTGTGTAATTTTTAGTAGTGTGTTGTCCTTGATAGTTTCTTATACTATGTTGCAAATAAACGTTAATATTAGACAACATTTAGGCTCCCAAGGATATGTACAGTCAGTCCAGCTGGTATTTACAAGGCTGACAATTAATACTGAACGAACAATAACTCAAACTATAAATTATGAAAGAGCTGCAGCATCTGAAACTGACCACAATGAACATTTGAAAGATAAACAGAACCACAGTGCTTCAGTTTCAGCTTCAGAGTTTGTCATGTCTTTTGTGTATTGGGATTGTTTCTCTCAACTAACCATACACTTTTTTATTAGTAAGTTTTTTTGTTCTTTTTAACCAATTACTAGAAATTTCAGGCGACCCCATTTGAATTCCAGGTGACCCCATGTGGAGTCCTGACCCCAAGGTTGAAAAACACTGTTTTAGATGTATCACTCTTCCAACACACCTGATTCAAATGATAAACCTATCATGAAACTCTGCAGAAGCCTGATCATGACCGTCAGGTGTGCTGGAAGAGGGAAACATTTAAAACATGTAGGATAGTAGATCTGGACGACCAGGGTTGGTGACCCCTGGTCTAGGGGAACCAGGGCTTTTTGGAGTCAACCCTAGTGGCTGTCAGTGGTATTACAACTTTAAGATACTCCTGTTTGGCTTTATTTTGGAGGAAAGGTCCAAGATTATTATCGTTAACAAAAACTAACGAAATGACGAAAACTAGAATTGAAAAAACATTTTCGTTAAATGAAATAAAAACTATAATTAAGAGAAAAAAACGATAACTAACTGAAACTGTATTGTGTGCTTACAAAACTAACTAAAACAGGTAAAAATTATGGATAAAATCCCCTTAGTTTTTGTCTTTGTCAATGTCGGATTGATATGAAATGGATTTATTTCATTTGAGCAATTGTTGCTAGCAGCACCGTATGACGCTTCACGGTCCGTAACGTCTCGTCACTTGTCATTTAGAGTCGTCTTGTCGTCCCCACGCTACCTGGAAACATGGAGACTAAAGTTGGGAGAAAGCAGCAGAGTCCTGTCTGGGATGTATTTAAATACGATGGCGAGAAAGATATGAAAAAACTAAAACTAATACTAGAACTAAACTAAAACTATGCATTCAGAAGAAAACAAAAACTAATAAAAACTAGCAAACTTGCTCTAAAAACTAATTAAAACTAACTGAATTAGAGAAAAAAAAAAGTCAAAACTAACTAAAACTAAACTGTAATGAAAAATCCAAAACTTTTATAACCTTGGAAAGGTCTTTACCTCCTCAGTGTTATCTTAAATGAGTGAAGGATCCAGTTGGTGACGTGAAGTTAAGAGTGGAGATAGTGTGACTCAAACAATGAAAGAGTATGATATTTAACATTATATACAGTATTTTATGTACATTACATTGTAAATTGTTATGATTCATGTTACTTTAGTAACTTATCAACAGGTTATTTAACCCCACCTGCCCACAGAGCAGTGTGCCAAGGCCGTCATGCCATATGCCAGAGTTATTTTCTGTTTTGTGGAATTCATTAGTTTTGTTTTGCATTTTTAGCAAATGCCTTATACACGCCAACACATCCATACATTTGTTTACAACCCTGATCTCCAGTCTTTCATTAAAATAAATTCCTGCTGGAGCGTCAGTAGACAGTGTTTTTTCAGCATCATTGGACAAATAATGGGTCTTTAAAGAGAGGGTGGAGATAAAACGATGTGATTGACAGCTGTGATCACCAATCACTGTCAAGAATCCATCACGCTCCTTTTAAATGTGATATTTCAGCTTCATCCTTCCATAGCAGCATGAAATTAAATTCTGTCATCCATCTTAATGTTTAGTAAGTGAACAGGAAGGAAAGAGGGGTCTTCAATTATCCTTAAGTTTGCATCTTCCTTCTTTGTTGTGGCCTCTAAGCTGATCATAATAAAACAACTTCTGCATTATTTATTGCCAAAAAAGTTTAAGCTGAGGCAAAGTCAAGGTCAGGAAGCACGCCAAGGCTTTTAAGCATGCTTCTTCTGATGTGCAGATAGAGTTCTGTGATCCGCAGACCTCGTCTTCAACAAATCCTGTCTTTTTTTGTTCCAGAAGAAATAGAAACCAAAAGCAGAGTGTATCACCTTGGGACTGATCACACCGTGGCAATTTTTACATTTTTATTTCTAGAAGATGCCACTTCACTACGGGGTTTTCTCAAAGGGCTATATTACATGTTTCCCCTCATTAAGAATAACAAGCTAATTATCTATCACGCTCACTAGGCAGACGTATCTGGCTAAGCCGATGAAGTCGAGTGGCCTTACTTTCTCCCACAAACACAACTGATCAAGTCAAACAATAGAAAAATGCATCACATGATTTCTCCACAAACTGACTGACGTTTCTGTAGCAGCAAAAGAAAAGTGCTTTCATGAACTTTATATAGGTTACATCAGTGTCAAGTAATATCAGCTGACATTTGAAAATGTTGCATCTTAAAGGATCCTGCAAGAGAAATCTCTCCAGAGCAAATTACATATCAGTCATCATTACGTATCGGTGGGATGAAAAATGCTGGGGGTGAAAAGTTACATCAGAATTCAACAAGTGACACCTTTTTATGCACCCTCACGCTGCGTCCTCTCTCTATGTGTGTTTTCTGTTGTTGTCTCGAATTAGTCAAAACAGTATTATTATGCTGTGCTCAAGAAAAATACATCAAGAAAAACAGGATAATACTTTGTCTGATAAGATTATAAATAGATGTGGCATGTTTCCTCAAGTTGAATTGATGAGCGTAAGAGAAAATGTAATTTTAAAGTTCAATTTGCACATAAAAGTGTAATATAACTGGAAAGCTCAATCATTTTTAAGCTGTACTTGTTGATTTTTGAAGATGCTTAAAGCAATATGTGAATAATAGATGTTAAAAAAAAAACCCTCAAATGTCACACAGAAGATAAATAACGTGTTTTCATTGTGTTTGTGATGTAAGTTAACCAAGGCATTTTGGATTTTAAATGTTAGCAATGTTGCAGTGCAATTATGTAGCATTTTTAGTGTTTTTAATGATAACTTCCATGCGTATATGTCATTTTAAGAGTGCTCAGTAATCAGTTTGTCCTGTTGTTTAGATATAAGGCCAAATACATTGCAACTTTCCAATGCATCTCAGTGAAGAGAAAACAACTACAAGTACAGAAACGATGCAAATTCACAAACTCAAACACAAGTCTAAATGAGGTACAAAAAGAGGAATGTGGTGCAAATGAAAAAAAAAAAAAAAAAAGCGCAGCAAGACACAAAAACACATGCATAATCATCGAATGCTCTGCAAATAAAGAAATGATGCAAACCAAGAAAACATCTGCAAATGAAAAATGCTGCATAACCAGTCAGTCCAACAGAAGTGCTCCAAACCTGTAGGGGGCGCTGTCAGCATAACAGCTCAATGCAAAGACTCACAGGATGGAGAGAGAGACGGAGAACAGCTGACTGACAGTGTTTCAAACTTCAGTGGGAACAAATTGAAGTTACGACGTAGCACGGTAATATGACTTTTATTTGATTCTATTTGACACTAGTCTGTTGTCTATAAACACTGCCCCCTACAGGTTTGGAGCACTTCTGTTGTACTGACTGGTTATGCAGCATTTTTCGTTTGCAGATGTTTTCTTGGTTTGCATCATTTCTTTATTTGCAGAGTATTTGATGATTATGCATTTGTTTTTGTTTCTTGCAGTGCATTTTTTTCCATTTGCACCACGTTCCTCTTTTTGTACCTCATTTAGACTTGTGTTTGAGTTTGTGAATTTGCATCGTTTCTGTACTTGCAGCTGTTTTCTCTAAACTGAGACGCATTGGGCCATTGCAATGTGTTTGGCCCTTGTCAGCCATCGTATAAAAAGCCTCTTATTATTCCCAAATACATCATGACAAAGTAAGAAACAAAACAAAGACATGTATAGGAGATGCTTTAGAAACATGGAGATGGCTTTTCAACTTATTGGTAAAATTAATGTTAAATGGTCTGATATAGCGAATTTAAGTGTATTGCAGCTTTTGATCTGATAAGAAAAGGGGACGGGGGTGGAGATCTGCAGCTCTGTAATGATTTTGACTAGCTTGTTAACAAAGCTGCAGCTAAATAGAAGGAATGTATGTGAATAGTTTCAAAGAGTTATTTGTTTGTGAAGTTAACTTTGGAATTCATAACCTGGATTGGACTGAACAAACTGAGCTGAACTGATGTCACCTATACTCAGTGCCAGTATACATTACCTTATTAGCAGTAAACACTTGTATCTATGGAATGTTTGCTTTAGCTTTTATTTTGTTTGGTTCTGTAGACCTCAGTGCAGCCCTCATAAAATGAGACCTTTTCTTTCAGTTTCAATTCAATTTGGTGCCACTTAACATTCAAAGAGCCTTTTTGAACTAAATGAAAAGGTTTGTGCTTTGCATGAATGGATTTTAAGTGTTTTTAAAACTCATTTGAGGCAACAAAGCTTAATATACAGAAAAAAAAAACATATTCTGTTCAGAAATGTTTTCAACAAGGTTATTCTGCTAAAGCATCTTCATACCTTTGGCTTCAAGAATGGATGAATAGAGGGTTTGTTTCTCGGTGAAATGGGTTTTTTAACAGCATTTAGACATTAGTGAACCTGAAAAACCATTCAGGTATGGCATGAAAGAAATAAAAAAGCACATTTAACCCATGTACAAATGCCACAGAATTTTCATATCTACCCAGAAATGATTATTTCAGGTGCTTTCAATCCACCAAAATCTATGCATGTAGTCCATCTCTAACAGATGTTGTGATTTAATTGGATGATGTTTGTGCTTTGTCTGGGTTTGCTGGGGAATGAATGAGAACACATCACTGCTGGAAGCTGATATGAAGTGTCTTTTATCCAGACATGGATCAGAATGCTCATTGATTAAAAGCTGAGATAATGTGGAGAAGTGCCAACATCAAAATCCATGGGAAAGGCGTTCTGTAGAAGCAAAGGGGCGGTGAGCATTCGAGTTGGCATTACTCTGACTCAAAGCGCTACTGTATGTGTGGGGTTTAAGGGATTACTTTACACTATATCGCTGTCAAATTCCTTTCCAAAAATAAGAGGGAGTCTCCATTCCTTTTTCTTCCATAGGAAAATTACTGTGGCCTCATTTTACGCAATCGACCAATTGTGTATTTATCATTATCTATCTAGGCTATGCATGCACCACAGAGTTAGGGTTGCCAACTTCCTGAAATTAAAATAAGGGACACCTTGTTGGCAGGGCCAGCCTTCACACCCCCAAGAGTGATGAATTTATTTTGCCTTTTTGTGTGTGTGAAAAAGTGTATCCCTTTTCAGCGTACTTTTGTTTCTGAATACGGGACCATTCCTTTTTACAAGGGGTTGGCAACCCTACATAGAGTACATATACTGTAGGCACAAAAGCTCCATAACAGTGAAGCTAAAATACTGAAACCAACTCCTGAAGGCTGCCTGCAGTGGAAGTATACGACTTAGTGCATGCATAGTATTAATGTGCTAAAGTAAAAATGTAACATATTTGACATCTGCACGTTTGGTTCCTGTTTTTGTGTTTGGTCTTTGTTCTGTCTCCAGTCTGAGTCTGCCTTCCCTCTGTCTGATCACCTGTCCACACCCTGATAGGTTTCATCTGTGTGTATATATCTACCAGTGGCAGCTGCTCGTCTTTCAGAGAGGGGAAGCTTATTGTTGGCTTACATTAAAAAAAATGGTCAAGTTATTTAAACATAAATTCAGCCCTCCGTTCCTTTTTAAGAAAATGGTCAGTGACCTTATCGTCCCAACTAAACAAGAAAACACTGAAATTATGTTAAATTGAAACAAGGAAGTACAATGAGTGTGTTTTATTTACAGTGCAAGAAATGAACAAGTAATTTCATAGTGGTTTCTCTCACTTTCACAGCAGAATGTGCGACAGTATTAAACTGAACGCTGTCAAGTGAAGGAGTAGATCTCAAAATAGCTGTCAATCAAATGGGATTCAGCCTTTAAACTGATCCTCCAATCAGCACGTGGATGCTCGGCATCCAGCCCGGCCGAGCTCCGCCCACAGCTCCATTCACCCCCAGAGACGCTGGGCATCCGGGGTCGGGACAACATCATGGCATTTATCCAATTACCATCCAGTTTTGAGGCAATGACAAAAACTCTTCCACTCAGTCCCATTGAAGTGCATGGACACTGAGCATCTACGGGCAAATGCACTGAGCAGAGATCGTATGAGAAAACAGCACAACGGGAATGTATGAGAAGTGAACAACATCGAGTCCACTGATTTGTGATAAAGCTGATTCTGAATGAACTCATCTCTGAGATGAACGTGTTCTAACACATTTGTAGTTAATGAAATGTCAACACAACTGTACGTATTTAACCATTTAATTTTCATAATTTTAGGGGAAGCCGGGCTTCCCTTGCAGTCTATGAGAAATCGCCACTGATATCTACATACTCCCCTGTTCTCTATTAGTTCATTGTGTGATCCTTTGTGTCACCTTTGTACCAGTGTTTCCATTAACTCTGTGTTCTTGGACCTTTGAGTTGTGCATTCTGAGTCCAGTTCTTATAGCTTTGAGAAAACTCAATCAGGGTGCTTTTCTATCTCCCTAGTGTGGAATGGGGGTTTGGATTTGTCTGAATGGTCTAGAGTCTAGACCATTATTTGATTTGTATGGTCCAGATTCAACTGAAACATTTTTTCCCGAAGTGGCTGCTGACACAGTACTGTGGTATATGGGTTTGTCTATTACCACAGAGCCAATTGGGGCCTTGTTATGTCATGTCTAGACTGGTAACTTGTCACATCCCAAAAAGTGCCACGGCAAACAGACAACAAATAGGTCGGTCCTAGAGACAGCAGAGTCGTAGTTCAGTAGGTAATGCTTTGGACTGCAATGTGGAAGACTTGGGTTAGAATCCCAGTCAAAGCACTTTTCTTTCTCTGCAGTTTTTCAAACGGGGGGGCACGGTGCTGGTAGGTAAATCCAACATTAATATAAATCTGCCACTGGGACAACGATCAGAGTGCAGAATTCAGAGCACAGCACTCAATACACTGAACTGACACATGACTGAAAAGCCACATGACACTCTGTTGCATCTGACATGTAGCTCTGCCCACCTTCTCCAGCCTCACTGACTGCACAGAGCAAAGAACACCATAAAACAGCAACATATTGAGCATTTACAACAATAATTCCTATTCTAAACTATATGCTATCACTAATTTGTTGTTTCTTCCTTCAATTGCCACAGTTCTGTGGTAGCAAAATACACAAAAGTATGCCCTGAAGTATACACCATATATCACCACAGTACTGTGGCAACAAGAGGCTAATGAGCTCATGGAACAGTATCCATGACTGGCTCTAGTACAAGTGCTAACATTTGATTGGTTCTGTGGCAGTAGACAAACTGATATTTTGTGCCACAGTACTGTGGCAGTAGCCATTGCCTTTTTTTTTTTTTAAACATTGCTGAATGATGACCTAGAACTAAATGTGTTGCAAATGACAGCATCATCTAATCATGACAAACGTCCCAAGACCTCCATTAAAAATGTTAACATTACACCACAGATTACTTAAATTAAATT
The DNA here is from genome assembly GCF_902148855.1 of Sphaeramia orbicularis. Lineage (NCBI taxonomy): Eukaryota > Metazoa > Chordata > Actinopteri > Kurtiformes > Apogonidae > Sphaeramia > Sphaeramia orbicularis. Next base: position 16,941,391 of record NC_043970.1, read on the forward strand.
AAATTAAACGATAAAAAATGTATTTAAAATTTGTCCAACAATCTCTAAGCACAAACAGCAATTTACTCACATCTAAGATGAGCATCGGTAGCTTTCAGTTGTGTTTCCAGTTGAAGTTATGCGATTTCTAACCACGTATTTTAAACAAAGTATACATTAACTACCTTTCAGTGGTTACGTTCTCCACATTGGACTGGCTACAGTCAAACTACTGTACGCTATACCTAAAAATATTTTAATGCTTTTATTAGTTTAGATTGGGAAATTGAAATCTGAAGAATAATCTTGTGCTTGAAATGCAGCACTAAGCAGATCTGTTCTGCCAGTTGTTAACAAATTGTAGATTTATGTAAGGTAGTGTATATGTACAGGGCTACATTTACATTCTGTAAAGTCAAAGCAGTCACTTTAAATATACTCAGATGGTCTGCAGAAGTGAGAGGAGCTGCAGAATTGGGTTATACTTGTCTAGTTGTCGGTTTTCCAGTGGAAAAACAACTTTTACATCGAATTGAAGAGAAACATGGATCAATAGAAAACCACAGAATGTGTAAATTCACACCTTCCTTCTGCTGATTTCTCTCCTCAGTCCAAATGAAAATACTAAATATTACGATAAATGACACATGTTTCTTTGGAAATGAGAAGACACTTTTCCAAGCTTCTGTGTCGAGTTGCCTTTAAAGTCACATCTGGCCAAACCTGATCAGTAATAACAGCTGCAGTCACATATTTACTCCACCGCCTGCCGGAAAACTTAAGCGATTGGCCATACTAATTAGCCAAAGTCATCTTCTTTCAGGGTAGATTTTTTTTTTGCAAACAGAGTTCACAGAAAGTAGTAGAAGTGTTCCTGACTTGTTTTCTGTCAGATCACTTGAATTGCAATATGAGGAAAAGTAATTATGGAATTTTTCTCAATAACGGCCAAAAACTATCAAGCACTGCAGCATTATTAGTTGAAAAATAAATTAATTAGCCCTCTCTTTTTCTCAGTTAGAAAATATGTAGTATAATGTCTAGATCCCCGGGGTGGGCTGTAATTTTTTATTTATTTATTTATTTATTTATTTTACAGTACTTTCATAAATAGCTTTGTTTGTTATTGTGCTATGATTTTGAAATAAATGCATCCACACAGTCAGGTGATTTTGGAACATTTGGAACAACATGCATTTCTGCAAAGAATAAATAACCTGTATGTTTTTTGTTTTTTTTAATGGAAGAGGTGAAGCAACTTCACTTAAACAGATTACCTGCATTAAAAATGGAACATCTTAACGAGAGATGGTGACATTAACACTAGGTGAACTTACAAGACGGTACAAGTAAGTTCAGTCTGCTAAAGAATGTGACTTTTTAATTTTTAACCCTTAAAAAAAAAAAAAACCCTCAAACAACTGCTTGTGACTAAAAGCATCTATTAATCTAAACTGTTTCATACCTGTTGATCCACTAATCCTATCCACGCATGTCAATAATTTAGGTAAAATGCAGTTTTTCATCTTTTCATGGTGATCAGATATCACCCATTTGGACATTCAGAGGCTCCGTAGTTACCGTGGAAACACCATCATCTTCTACAACAGGGGTGTCAAACTCATTTTAGTTCAGGGGCCATATTCAGCCCAATATGATTTCAATAGGGCCGGATTAATAAAATAATAGTGAAAAAAGTAAAATTACATTGTGATAATGTTTACATCTACAATGTTTTCCTTAAAAATCTGAATAACATGAACAACTTTAAATGTCTTAAGAAAAACAAGTGCAATTTTAACAATATTCTGCCTCAGTTTATCAGTTTATCATTTACACATGTGCATTACAACTTACATTACAATTTCAAATACACAAAATGTTTAGTAACAGGCAGAATATTGGTACAATTGCGTTTACTCCTCTTAAGACATTTCGGGTTGTTCATATTTCTTCAGGTTATTCACATTTTTTGTAAGAGGATAGTTTGTTGATATAAACATTTTCATGTAATTGTACTTTTTCACACTAAAACAAAGATAAAATCTGCAGTTTTCATTATTTATAGGTTATTATGATAATATATTACTGGTCTGACCCAACTGAGATGTAATTGTTCTGTATGTGGAACCTGAATTAAAATGATTTTTACACCATTGATTGTTAATATCTTCTGTGTAATTTTTGCATTTCACAAATTCATCCTATGGGCCGGATTGGACCCTTTGGCGGGCCAGATTTGGCCCTCGGGCCTTATATTTGACACCTGTGTTCTACAACATTGATTCACTAGTAAAACACATGTAGTTTGATAAATGACAATGGATGGAGATACTTGATTTTATGTTAAGTTATGACATATTTTGCTGAAAAAGTCACTTTTTTCAGTTTTCTCTGTTTTTATATAACAAATTTTGAATGTACTCTGAGCTTTAATGAATATCTACATGATCAATAAGTTAAATATAGGAACATGCCTGATTTTCACTGTAAAATGTAAAATACTGAGAACAGTATCATAATAAATGGTGATAAGTCACTGAGAAAAAAAAAAATATAGAGAGATGGTTAAAGAAAGTGACTATAATTGAATGTGTCACTTATCTGTGCAATCATACTTGTAAATTCAGGGTGTAGATACTGGTGATTTCCTCTTGTATTATTCTTGGTTTCCTATTGTGTTTTGCTCTTCCCATGCTTGTCAGGACATTGTACGGTACTTACATGATTATTTTATGGTTATGTCTGGCCATTAAAGCTGTGAGAATGACCTCCTTTAGCTCATGTGTGTCCATATCTTTCAGACTATTAAATCTGTCTGACACCATTTGTATTGTAATTGAGGTGTGGTGCGGAACAGAACTGGTGGTGTTGGGTGGGTGGTTGGGTGGGTGGGGGGGCATGTTCTGCTGTCCCCCAGACGCTCACCATACCTTTAATTAGCATCTCTCTGCTTATAATGACACATGATGTTAATACAGCTCAGTCAGGGTGCTGCTTGTTTTCCTAGGGGAAATCATCAGCTACTAATTAACTTAATGCCCGAAATACACTTATATTTCTCATCATCAGCACATTAGGTGTTCATACACACAGGGACAGTGGACTTATAATCACTTTTAAACAGGTGAGGAGGGGAGGAAGGGGCCAGAAAGTTAAAAAAAAAAAAAAAAAAAAGGTCTTCTGATTTGATCAAACCCCAGAGAGGACAGAAACTATCATCAGTTAAAAGCAACTTCAGAAGAAAGTCATGGAGTTTGAAGACTTTGTGGGCCAGAAGGCAAATTGGATGTGGAGAATGGGGACAGATTAAATGTGTCTCTCAGGGTGGCCATTGGTGAGTGAGGAAGTGCTGCTTTTCCTTTTCGCTGGATGAAGGATAAGCTACACAGGAAATGTGCAGGGTACGCTGCGATAACAAGGATTTAGTCAACAATACTCCAGTTTTGTCAATAATAGATGAGCCATGTCGCTTTAACAGCTATGACAGTGGCTTTGCACGAGTCATGGTACTCCTAACTGCTACTATATGCTTATTTTATTTTATTATGCTCTAAGATGAATACCACTGAATTTCAGCAGTCAGACATGTTAATCCTATTTCCTGCGACACGGAACATCCTCTTGGTTTAGCAGTGCATACATCTGTAGTATTAGGGAGTTAGATATGAGGATGAATCTGGAGCCTTTCCATGGCTTTTGGAATGAGACAGCAAAACAAGGCAGACGAGAATCAACATCACTTGACTCGCCAGGAATAATAAACACAGAGGAATTTGTCTTGGTGACATTGATGCAGAGAGGAAGACAGCTACCCAGTAACACAGTTTATTCTGACAAATACTGAATGAGATGTCACATACAGTAGATAACGCAAATGGATATACAGGGTGTATCAAAAAATATATATATATATACAGGGTGGGGGAGCAAAATTTACAATGAATATTTAGTTGTTTTTTCTCAGCAGGCACTACATCTATTGTTTTGAAACCAAACATATATTGATGTCATAATCATACCTAACATTATTATCCATACCTTTTCAGAAACTTTTGCCCATATGAGTAATCAGGAAAGCAAACGTCAAAGAGTGTGTGACTTGCTGAATGCACTCGTCACACCAAAGGAGATTTCAAAAATAGTTGGAGTGTCCATAAAGACTGTATATAATGGAAAGAAGAGAATGACTATGAGCAAAACTATTACGAGAAAGTCTGGAAGATACTATTAAAGAAGAATGGGAGAAGTTGTCACCTGAATATTTGAGGAACACTTGCGCAAGTTTCAGGAAGCGTGTGAAGGCAGTTATTGAGAAAGGAGGAGGACACATAGAATAAAAACATTTTCAATTATGTCAATATTCTTGTGGCAAATAAATTCTTATGACTTTCAATAAACTAATTGGTCATACACTGTCTTTCAACCCCTGCCTCAAAATATTGTAAATTTTGCTTCCCCACCCTGTATATACAGGGGTTGGACAAAATAATGGAAACACCTTCACCTCAAGATGATAATGCCCCAATCCATACAGCTAGAATTGTTAAACAATGGCATGCGGAACATTCTAATGAAGTTAAGCATCTCGTATGGCCGGCACAGTCCCCAGACCTCAACATTATTGAGCATTTATGGTCAGTTTTAGAGATTCAAGTAAGACGTCGATTTCCACCGCCATCGTCTCTAAAAGAGTCGGAGGGTATTCTAACTGAAGAATGGCTTAAAATTCCTTTGGAAACAATTCACAAGTTGTATGAATCAATACCTCGAAGAATTGAGGCTGTAATTGCCGCAAAAGGCGGACCTACACCATATTAAATTATATTTTGTTGATTTTTTAAGGTGTTTCCATTATTTTGTCCAACCCCTGTATATACATTTTGAAAAATTACCCCCAGTTCTGCATTTGATCATTTTTGGAATTTTCTTTTATGGACGTCAGTAGGTAGAGGATTGGTGGATATTTGTTCAAATTTACAGACCCAGGTTTTCATGCATGAGTGAGCAGGGTCAAATTGCGCAATCCAAGTTAAAACTGGTTTGCGTGAAGTAGCGGTGGGATTTAAATCCAATCAAAGGTCATGGGAGGGGATAATGGGCGTCCATCTTGTTTTCCACAAAATTGCCAGGTTACAGCATTAACACTTTGGCCGCCATGTCAATTTCATTTCTTTACCCACGGCAGCTGTTCCTGCCTTTCAAAGATAATTCAACTTGTTTAGGCCTGAAAATGTCACTGAGGACAGGCCAAGTTAGAGTTAGGGTTAGGGTTAACTCTAACTGAGAAATGAAACTGACATGGTGGCCAAAGTGTTAATGCTGTAATGCTAGCAAAAACAACAACATTGCAACTAGATTTTATCACTTGGTCACTTTCTTTGACTTGAAAAGTTGTTTCCCATCGGTTCTCATCATTTTAGTCACTAGGAGACTCACTACTCCCTCTAGTGGTCACATAAATCTGTTGTATCATGGCTATGAATATGTTCAGTTCATATCTCTATAATCACATACATTGGTGTCTTTAGTATAACTTCAGAGCTCTTTATTCCAAAAACTAAGGATAATTTCTGGTCTTTTTATATATATATATATATATATATATATATATATATATATATATATATATATATATATATATTTGAAAATGAAATGACATTTGGCTTCTTTTAGCAGGTGATGACGGTATATTAATTAAAAAAGGCTGAATAGTAATAATACACAACATTTTGTATTTTATTGCCATACTGAAAACTAATTGGTTGACCTACTCAGAGGAGGTCAAGGAGCACAAGAAAAAGCTTCTCAAATGTGTTTATAGGCATCTGTGATAACTTAGCTTTAATGCAGATTTAAAACCCATGAGTAGAAGCCTTTACCACACTTAACAGTCATCGTTTCCTGGAGGGCAAGCATATTGGTCACCTCATCTGTCTGTCTGTCTGTTTGTAGGTGCTCTAACGGTCTTATTGCAACCATTATTGATATGAAACCATGGCCAAATGACTGTCCATATTCTCTAGTCGTCCTGATTAGTTTGTGCCAATAGTAGGGCAAAGTTAAAAAATGGACATTATTATTATTATTATTATTATTATTATTATTATTATTATTATTATGTCATAACTTTTGTCAAAATCATCATATTGACATGAAACCAAAGCCAACTTGTGCATTTTTCCATTCTGCATCCGATAGTATGGATCATGATGTCATAAGGGTCACGCCCTTGTTAGCGCCCCAGGGTGAATATCGGGGAGGGGGGTCAGTAAAGTCAGTTTTTTGAAATTTCAAATGGCTGTAATATCACTAGTATTCATCCGATCAGACCAAAATTTAACATGCAACATCTCTGTGCACGTCCCTTTTCATATGTAAAATTTTGCAACTCTTGGTTGCATGACTTCAGGTTGCTATGGTAATGTATGTATCGTTAATAACTTCCGTTCTGTTTGTCGTAGCGATTTCAAACTAATGCCATATTATTGGAAATTCAGTTCTCTATCCATTACCTACCTCATTTCATGTGTATATTTATAGATTTTGAGTTATGGGCATCTAAAGTGACCAGGGCTCAAGCACCTAATTTGCATATTCACAAAATGGCTTCTACCTTGAAAGCGAAGATGGATATCAATTAACTTTGTATTACTGACTTATAGAAAGTCGGATATGGTCTTTCATTTGGTACCAATTTTGTTAACCTTCAATGACCTTGAAAGGTAAAACTCAAGGTCATGATTTTCAAAATGCCCAATTTTTGACTGTAACTTCCTCAATTTTGCAAATAGAAAAAACAGCTAGTATCAGATTATAAAGTGTGACAGTACAGGCCACAGTTCTCTTTCAAAGTCCTCCAGCAAGTGCACTGCCTATGGCTGTTTCATGTAGAACCCCTTTTCCCTCAGTGATGAGACCCCCATGCACATGTACAGCGTTTTTGTGCTGCATTTCTATGACCGACAGAGATCTCAAAGACACAATGAACACAAACCTGGTAACATGCTGTCAAATAGAATTGTAATTTACTACTCAGAATTCTACAACAGTAAGGTGCTTCAGTGATTTTGATATAATTGCTGTCATGTGGAAGCCTTGTAAGTCAATTTTTGGTCTTTTTTTTGTCATAAACTTATTCTATTGGTCAGTTTTCATATTGTCCTGATGGTTTAAGAAATATTTAACCTATGAAAAGTGTTGAAAACGCATGTGAGTACATTTCTTAACTCCATTCATTTATTTAGAATATACATCGTTTTTCCATTTTCCTGAAAAATAACTGTTTTTGACATAAGAGGTTTCTGCCTGACAGCAATGATATGCAAAAGGTTGTTCAGTGGTTTGTGGTGATCATATAATACAGTCTACACAACTGCATAAGTAATATCAAGAGGTAGACTCTTATATCTCCTAAGTGGCAGAAGTTGCTACGATTGAGAACAGTGTCAAACAAAGGTGGGTATTTTTCTGATTTGCTGCATTGAAATATACTGTGTCTGAATTCAAAAAGGATCTTTAAAAATGTATGATTTGTGAAAATGGTTTCTGAATAAGCACACATCCAGGCCAAAATATTTAATATATTATATAAGTACAAGACAAACATGAAAATTCTGGAGGTCACAAAAGACATAGCAGTCTGCACATTGTAAGCTCCAAATAAATAATTCACCAAACCCCAATATATTCCCAATCCTAAACAACGTGCCTTTATTGCCTAAAACTAAAATCCTATAGATTTGTACATCCATCATCAGCCCCATCCATCCCCTGCTTATTGTGGAAAGGCAAAAACTGAGTGGATACTTCAAGAGTCACCAAAGAGAATATATTGTTTTGTTGGTTTCTCTGTGTTTCAGCAGGATTATGTTCAAAGTACAGAAGTGATTTTTATGAAACCTGGTGTGAAGGTAGAGCACAGGCCAGGAACAAAGCCATTTAAATTTAGCAACACATCCATTATATACTATGGACCTGTGTGTAGTCTCTTAAAGGGGTGGAGGCAGTGATGGTTTATAGCAGGGATGTAAAACATATGGCCCGCAGTCCAAAACGGGCCTTCCAAAAGGTCCAATCTGACAAGTGCAAAATGACACAGGAAACACTGACAGTAGAGAATGTCACCAAGTCTTGACAAGTTGTTTGATCATATAAGTAAATGCTATATTTTTCAGTTCAAAATGCTTGTTACTAAGTGATTTGTGCCTTTGTAGATCCACTGAGATCCGTAAATTGTAATGCACATGTGTATATATAATATTGTTCAAATTGCACTTATTTTTCTTTCAAAATTTCAGGTTGTTTGTGGTTATTTATGTTACTGACATTTTTTGTTTAAGGATAGTTTGTAAATGTCAACATTTTCATCCTGTATTTTTTACTTTTTTGTACTAAAAAAGAGAAAAGTTTTCATTATTTATAATTTATTAAGATATCATTTTACATCTCTGGTCCACTTGAGATCAAATTGGGCTGCATGTGGTTTTACACCCCTGGTTTATAGTGTTCTTTTTTTTTTTTTTTGATGAATGAATGGCTTATTTTTTGTTGTTGTTGTTGTTTGTACAGTAATCACCACACACAGCACAACAACCACAATAAACACACAAAAAAAATAAGAAAATAAAAAAAACAATAATAAAAAAATAAAAAGAATAGGCCAGAAACAGAAGCTTATTCTTTGCTTATCTTTTTCACCTTGGATTAAATTAAATATGTACATCATCAAGTTTGGTCATTATAACAAAAGAATCAACAAAACAAAAACACATCTACCATCTCCACTTAATATTCCTGAATGATTTTATACTTAAGACATTGCCAGAGAAGTGAGCAACTTAAATTCATCATCAAGTCCATTCCATAATTTCACACCCACGTCCCAAATACATCTGGATTTCACATTTGTCCTCACTTTCATAAATTCAAAAATATAAAAACCTCTTAAAAATTATAGTTACTCTCTCTTAATTTAAAGAACTCTTGAATGGTATTTGGAACAATATTATTTTTTACTTTATAAATCATCTCTAATATTTTAATATATACAATATCCGGCAATTTTAAGGTATTAAGCTGAATAAATAAATTATTAGTTGCTTCAAAATATCCTGCTTTATTAATAATTCTAATAGCTCTTTTTTGTAATTTTACTAATTTATCTATACTAGTTTTTCCTGCATTTCCCCATATTTCTGCACAGTCTTACACAGTATAAGCCAGTGTTTTTCAACCTTGGGGCCGGGACCCCACGTTGGGTCGCCTGGAATTCAAATGGGGTCGCCTGAAATTTCTACTAATTAATAAAAGAAAACAAAAAAAAACAACTTACTAATAAAAAATATATCATAATCCATAAAAGACATGACAAACTGTGAAGCTTAAACTGAAGCACTGTGGTACTGTTTATCTTTCAAATGTTCATTGTGGTCGGTTTCAGATGCTCCAGCTCTTTCATAATTCATAGTTTGAGTTCTTGTTTGTTCAGTATTAATTGTCAGTCTTGTAAATCCAAGCTGGACTGACTGTACATATCCTGACCAAGGAAAATCAAATTCTCACTTTGTGCTGTAATCTACACCTGGCTTTTCTGCCTCCGCCCGTAATAATATATATTATATAGACTAAATGTCATCTAAAATGAATGTTTATTTGCAAGATAGTATAGCAAACTATTACATGATCAAAAACAAACAGATTTTAGCAAAAAAAAAAAAAAAAGCCTCCATTTTGAATGTCTGGGGTCGCCAGAAATTTGTGATGTTAAAATGGGGTCACGAGCCAAAAAAGGTCGGGAACCACTAATAAAAGCTATTAATAGACATGACATTTACTACTGTTTTTTTGTTTGTTTGTTTGTTTGTTTGTTTGTTTTTAATATAAACAATATATTTATGAACAAAATACAAGATAGACACTTTCTAAAACCCATAAAACAAAAGTAAATGTTTTGTCGAAATGTTGTGTTTGCGGTTTGGTTGGAGTTCAGGGCTGTTGTGTCTTGGCTCAGTAGTCTTGGAGTACACTTCATATGTTCAAGGTTTTTAATGAAAATACTTGAAACCACAAAGCATGCTGTGCCAGTGGTGTTAGCTCCTACAGACTATAACTACAGGTCCTCCAATGACGATGTTGCAGCTTTAATGGACAGATTTCTCAATGATAAGAGCACACAATTTCAGGTGGTCAGGTTAGAGCCACTGGTAATAAAGAAATCCATTCCTTTCTAATGTCGTCTAGATATTCTATCTCCATTGTTTTGCTGCTACCTTTCCGAAGAGTTATTTCTGGCATGTTGTTGTGGATAATTTGAGCCAGTAGGAAGGAGGCCTGAGGGCAAGTGTTTGGGCAATGCAGGCTTGTACGTCTGCCTCGTCTCTTCATCTCTTTCTGTCTGTTTTTTTTTTTTTTTCCCCTGCTCTTTGTACCGTCCTCCCCCCTCTTCTTACCCTGCTACCTCCCACTCACATTTCCACATTTCTCTGTGGACCGTGCCCCCCCTCAATCCCTCCTCCCCTACCGCCCGTCCTCCCATCCCCAGCAGAATGAGGCTTGTCAGAAGAGATCAGAATGACTCACCTCAGGAGGACGGACGCTCACATCATCGACCCAGACGCAACGAGGGATTCTGGGTGTCCATCAATGGTTCAGCCTCCACACGGAGAAAGCCACACAGACGGCTTCTTATAAATATGTATAGACCTGTGTGCCTGTTTACTGCTGCTGACTCTGAGTGCCCTGTGCATATCACAGCAGCTACAGTATCTAAATGATGATTTAATATAATTAGTTATTACCAATGATACTGGCTAATCTCCTGATTCACTAATGTCTCCAGGGACTGAGGCTAATTTGGAGCTGGTTGGAGGTTGGTGACGCTGGGAAATATGAAGGCGGGGATCTTGGCTCAACTGATTATCCTGTTGTAGATGGCTGAAGATTAAAAGGGCATCTGCATTATGGATCGTTAAATTGCATGTTATGTATCAGGCTAATTATGCACAACGGTATACAGTAATTAAAAGTGGCTTTTTAGAATACAAGAACCCAAATCAGAAAACATTAAAGGTGGGGTGCGAGATGTTTTCCTGGAACATTTTTTACTATATTGCTTAAAATCTCCTTCATGCCCTGATGACAACCAATTAATTAAATGCTCTAACACAAAAATAAAAAAAAATTTTGTCACCTGTGGAACGGACAGGACTGAAAAAACACCATCCAATCATTTTGAGCACCCAATAGAAATGATTGAACGGTGATATATCTGTCAAACTCAACTGCCATTTGCCCCTCCTCCCTCTATGCGTACCCCTCTTCGTGCATGAATCGTGCGTTCTCAGAGGCTCGGAGCACTTGTACAGGAAACGGAGCCAGAGCCAGAGCTTGGCTATATTAGTTATTTTCAGATGGAAAGTTCAGCGGTAAACAATTTTGTCACTAACATAAATCAGTAGGAAATGTAACGTTAGCCAGATAGGTATGAACTGGGGCTGTTCTGTCAGAGTGGAGGCGTTGGAGGAAACTGAATGAGGTATGCATGGATCAGGGCTGAATCTGGAGCTGGGTGAATTGTTGCTGTGCAGCGCTCGTGAATCCTCCAGAACAAGCATTGCACGTGCCAGTACTCTGGAGGCGTGGCTTCGGGGGGATGTCTGAAGAAAGGGGTTTGGACTTTTGAATTGAGTATTTTCAAAATGTAGCTTGGTCGAACTGTTGTTCTAAGATCTCGTACCCCACCTTTAAGATGGGATGGAAAAAGAAAGAAGAGAAAGTCGTGACGTGGACTTTAACCCTTTTATGCATGGTGGTCACCACAGTGGACAGCTATTCTACAGCTGTTCTCTTGTATATTCATGGGTTTTGTTTGCTGACACAGTGGACGCTTATGCATCATCTCTTACTCTTCAGTTCATACCATTACTGTAACTTTGCTGTTCTTGATAAATCTGATCTGCAGTAACATGTTTGAGTGTAAATCAATTACTAGATGTTATTAGACTGTAATTAACAGTTTTCTGTAACAGTTTTCTTGGTTGTTTTTTTTTCATATTATCTCCATGAAGTGAATAATAACTAGTATTAGTTAAATAAAGTTAATGTTAAAGTTAATGTTAAAATGTGAGAAAACATCAGATTTGCTGCATTATTTTTTTTTTTTTAATTTCATAGTTTTCACAGTTTATCACTTTCTGATATTGTGTTTTAAATACATGTTTCTTTGCTTCAAAAATTAACCCTTTCATGCATACTGGTCACTACAGTGGACAGCTATTCTACAGCTGTTCTCTTGTATATTCATGGATTTTGTTGTTCTTTTCGTTTTTTGTTTTGTTTTTTTACACATATCTTTATTAAAGATTTAAGACACTACATATCTTTTCTGACATGAATTGGTAACATTATGTAGATCTCTCCTGAGCATAAACCCCCAGAATCACAAGCTCTCCCCATGGTTTTCACGCAATTTATCAGTCAATACATGTTTCTGTGCATCAAAAATTAAACATATGGTGTCCAGCTGAGTGGACATTTTTGCAACTTCATGAAAAATAGGTTCATAAGAATTTTTGTTTTTCATTATTATTTTTTTAATGTATTTTTATTTATTTATTTATTTATTTATTTATTATTTTTATTTCATTTTGTTTTATTTATTTTTCAGAAGAAAATTTTTAATCGCATTTTTTTTTCATGCTTAAAGAGGAATAAAAACACTCAGGAAAAAATTTTGATTAAGGTTCTCATAATTCGTGCATGAAAGGGTTAAACACATAGTGTCCAGTTGAGTGGACATTTTTGTAACTCCATAAAAAATTGGTTCGTTAAAAAAATGTCAATCACATTGCTTTTTTCATGCCTAAAGAGGAATAAAAACACTCAAGAAAAACATCTTGACTAAGGTTCTAATAATTCATGCATCAAAGGGTTAAAGTAGATTTCTGTTTGTTTCTTTTTCTGGTCACCTTTAATTCTCTTGTAAATACACATCCAATCCTGGCCTTCAATCATGCAAAACATTCTAATAAAAATTGGGATTAGAGGGAATTTAGTATTAGTAATGGGTTAAAGTAATTAAATGAAAATGTGATTTGAACACCTGTGGGGGAAAAAAAACAGTCCAGAAGGTCCAAGATGCAAGAGAAAATTATTAAAATATTTAAAGCTGAAGTTCTTCAAAGAAACCTAACGATGGTATTGGATATTTCACGCTGTGTTTTGCATAGAATGGTGCAGAATCTGAAAGTATTTCAGTGTGTGAAGAGTAACGGTGCAGCTGAACATTGTGATCTCTGAGGTGAGACAACATGACACTCCAGCAGTATTCATCTACAGCTGATAGAACCACATAGGCTTAGGATTACTGGGACAAACCTTTGCCAAGCACAGTTACATCCATAAATGCCACTTCAGACTTTACTGTGGAAAGGAAGTCTTACGTTAACTGTATCCAGAGATGGTGTTGACATTTCTGATCTTGGGGGTATCTGGGCTGGACCATTACTCAGTGGAGAAGTGGCTCAGGATCAGCTGATTCAGTATTCAGGTCAGAAATGGATGCTTTCTGCTCCGGACCAAAGGTGAAAAGGATCATCCAGACCATTACCAGCAACAAGTCCAGAGGCCAAGGTCTGTCATGATCTGAGGTTCTGTCAGTGTCCTTGGCATCATTTTTCGATGCAACCAGGTTAGTCTGACAGATGGCGAGACCACGCCACAGTTATGAATGAAAAAGGGTCGAGGTCAGTGTTGGAGAACAAGGTGTCACCTACCATGGCATCTGGTATTTCTACAAATGTTCGTCCCCAAACGTCCCCAACCACCTCTTACTAAGGATTTTTCTCACATAGAACATCACCTGACCCATGTTCTCCAATTTTTGGACAACATGGATTAGGTCAACATACGTTATCTGGTACCCTGCGTGGTGAAAAGTGATGCTATAGGGGTAACCTGAATGTGGAAAACGGACTACAAGCGGTCAGGACCAAGCTGCAGTATCTGACAACTTGGGAGCCAGAATGGGCTCTTAAGGCAAAGACACACCAACCCCATTTTCAGCGGTCGGACATCGTCGGGCACTCTGGTGAGGTTTGTGACATGAGTCTGGTTGGTGTGTTCTGAGCAATCAGCTGTTGTTAATGCCTTCGCCGATCTTTTCGGCCGATTCAACATGTGTAATCGGCCACTACCCCTTGTTCAGTCGGACCAATCTGATTGGTGGAGGGATAGCCCTTGACTAGTGAATCAGTGAACGATTAGTTTCCATGTGAATCCAGCTATCCCAAGGTACTTTGTTAATACTGATTTTAATACTGACCATAAGTCTTCTATTAGTTTATAAGACACCTATGATAGCTCTTCAGTTTTCATTCTCTTTCTAACCACAGGCCTAGATAGGAATGTTTGCTCTCAGTCAGTTTCTCAATTCTGCATGTTTAGTAAGCTACTTTGTCTCTAATGATACCACAAGATACAGTATAACCCAACTCCCTAAAACTTCCCAGGACAACTCCTAAGGTCTTGCATTCTTTCTGTTTGTATCTTATTTTCTTTCTTCTGCTTAGCGACACCGTCATACATCATATTAACCAATCACATTTAAGCTAGGCGCAGGCTACTATAAGTTAGACCGACTTCCTCGACAGGTCAGAACTGACTTCTGAGAGAGGACGAAGCTTCGTTTGTCAGTTTCTCACTTGTGCACAATAAAGGAAGGCCTGACTGACAACCAATCCATTCTCCACAAATTTCTTTGTCGTTTACGCCTCAACGACAACTTCACACTATTATTGTCTTCTATAATAGTCTATTCACCGCTCATATCGTATCTGAATGAGTGCCAGTCAGTGTTTCTTATGGACTTCATTCATTCCAAGAAGTGAACACTGTTAGCATTGTTAGCATAGTGCGATTTCTCCTTAGTTTTCACCTGGGATATTTTTCTTCTTCCACAATAAGAAGCCCTAGAGCTGACAACACCAGTATCTTTCTTATTACTAACCATCCGTTCAACAAGTACATCAACAATAACCCTTCTGGATGACTCAACACTCTCCGCTAACAACAATGACTGATGACAGTGAGCTCTGTGTTTAGAGAGATGTTCCGTCATTTTCCGGGTTTATGTCTTGCGCAAGCGCAGAACATAAGCTCAAGTCGGTAGTCGATTTGGTGTGTTCTTCACACTTTTTTGACCATGTCGGGGACACAGGAGTCGATTGATTAGTCGGACTACCTTTTCTGGTGATGATCGGCAGTTGGATTGGTGTGTCTTCGCCTTTACAAACCCTCTGTTTTGTTTTGTTTTGTTTTGTTGGCACTGGACAGAACCATCCAAACAAACCTGCAGGAGACTGGGCTGCTTTCCAAAGTCACTATTTTTTTTTTTTTGTTTCTTCCTTATTCCCATTGTGTCTATTTTTGATGCTGAAAAAGGCCTGTGGTCCTGCAGAGAAATGCTCTTTTAAAATAAAAACACACTGAAACACAAGTCACATCTATATTTTCAAATCCTGATATAATCACCTGAACATGTAATGTAAAATTATACGAAAATGTGAAATCTGCAGCAGTCATTACTTTCTCCCAATAGTTAATTTCTACTGCTGCACGGTGATTAGAGGTGTCATATTCGACAAAAAAACTAACCTTTCGCACAGAGGGCCCTGTACATATATTAGCATGCATGATTTGTGAAAATTAGCAGACCTTTAGTAGACTATGAAGCCAATCTACATCAAAATGTGCAGAAATGCAGTAGCCGAGACAAAGAACTGCCAAAATATACCAGATACTGGGAAAATTGAGTTGTTTTTAAGGGAGATAAATACAACTGATGTGTACATTAGACCTGAAGGATATGTATAATTTGCAAAAAAAGAACTAAAAAACACACAAACCTTCACAAGATTACATTCACAAATGTTCAAGCTGAACTTAATGCATTAGTCATGGTCCATAATAAGCAAAATCTGTTTGGTCCTATCCATACTGACCATCAAAACACTCTCAGTTAAAGGGTTGTTGACAAAAATCCACAGTCCTTGTGCTCAGAATGAATTTCTAAAGCTCCTGGAAGGCTTTGGGCTTCAATCAAACAGTTGTCTCTTTGGAACGGCAGTGAATAGACTATAACACAGAGGGACTTCTGGGCTGAAACAGTTTTTAGTCTAGAGGATATCCACTTGATTTACCTAACAGGGACACACAATGTATCCTGTTAAATGAAGATACAATTTGGAATGCATTTTTGCACACAACAAGAACTGTGGATTTTGTCCCTGAGCACTTAGATTGAAAACACAAAAGGGAAGGAGTTTATAAAGGCCAGTTTGAACAGCAACAAAACAGAATCAGTATGAGTGTTTGCATAGCTTCCAATATCCAACATTTTTAAGGCTTTTTTTTTTTTTTTTTTCAAAGAATCTATCTTATCTTGTCACATTTGGAATTTCTAAGTAGCCAGAATAGTATTACACCTCTACATACAAAACATTGGAGACACAAAATACACTGTTTACTCTGCTTTTTTTCACTTTTGTGTGAGGTTCTGGTTTGTCCCTCAGCTCCAGTAGTGTTATAAAACCGGAGGCTATTGTTTTGTCCACTAAAGTTCTATTCAGGATGACATTTTATGAGAGGTGAAATAAGTATGCAAATGCTTTACTATAATAAAAGTGTTAATACCACTGAAAATATTCCATTAAACTATTCCAAACCTAAAAGTGAGTGTTATCATAAAAACTGTAGTCACGCAATGGGAAACTCTTTTGGTTCCTGTCAGTGTTTTGCTATTATCTATTATGTTTTTGGATGTATGACTGCTGCATTCATGTGTGTGATGTATTTTACAGCTGTAAATGTTAGTTATTCTATTTTGTGTGTAACTTCAATGTACCCTGTCAGCTTGGAGAAAGCAGGACTGCTTTTATTCTTCAGTTCGTCTTAAACTGTCAAAATGATCACATTTGACAACTTTGAAGCAGATGTGTAAATCAGTGGTGGGTGTTAAACTCTGGAATTCTCTGGAATTCTTTTTATAATGAGCTGAAAGACTGTAAAAACATATTCCAACTGAAAAAAGTATATAAAGAAAGAACAATGAGATTATATGAACGTTTTTACATTTTGCTTCATATTTGTTTTTGCATCTTCTGACATTTATTTACTTATTTTGATCTGGTATTGTAATTGTTTTGCATCATTTTGTCAGGTATATATTTACCTATGTTTTGTACTTCCTGGACATGTAGTTTTGCACTTGGTTTCGTATTCATTTTTTATTATCTTTGGATGTATTTTGTTTGGTTTGTCTGACTTTATACAGCATGACTTTATAGCTAGTTGTGTATAGCTAACCATTAAGGCTATTATTATTTAGAAGGGTCAAAACACGATATTCAACATCTCACTGACGGGACATTTTAGAGACAATTTGACAGATTAGTGTTACTAAATGACCCACATTTTTACCTTTAAATTCATTTTTGCTGTAGTTGGACCATAAGGGATTATTCAAAACAAGGAGCTACTTTATATTGAAATGAATGTTGGAATGGCAATCAATTAAAGTTCACTCTTTGGGACATTACTGTGTTTTAACCCAGAAGGGGGCAGGAAATATAAGATGTTCTTCATCCTGCTCCTTTTCAAGCATGGGTGTGTATATGTTTGTTCACCTGATGATTATTGAATGTCTGCTGATAAAATGCACAACCATGAATGAAATAAATGAAATGAAATGAAAATTTAGAGATATGTGGTTTTCAATGAACAGGAAGAAGATGAAAAACTATGATCTGAAAAATAACTAAAGGTGTCTCAAAACTGCACTCAAGCAGTGTAAATGCACTTATTCTACCACTGATTCTCAGATTCACTGAATTCAGCCTCTGTGTTTGGTGCCATGAGTTCATGTAATGGATTGGACAAACAAAGCCAAGTGGAGCAGTAAACCCTCCAGAACGCAGGCAAATTGTTCTGCATTTTTTTTGTTATAGTACTCAAGAAGTATTGGATCTCTTTTTGTATTCATCAATGGTTCATTTGAAGGATGTTTTCACACCTGACAAGGGTAAGACCATGAAGAAATGTGTACCATCCTTTTTTAGACAAATGTCCGTAGAAAAGTAAAGCAGCTAATATTTGTTTGACACAATACAGAAGAGATTCATTGAACACAGGTGTGATAAAAACAACACCTTGACCCAGCAACAGAGAAAATGGCAAGAAAAAAAAAAAAAAAATCAAGGTTCTTTAAGAACACGGGGCAGGGAATTGCAAAAGAACAGCGATGAAGTCTTTGCGTGTAAAGAAAACACTAAACAGGCAGGCAGTTACGTTATCATTTAGCTACCTGACATTTCCTACTCTTCGCTTATGTTCGTGCATGTAAAAAATAAAAACGCTTAGAAAATGAAATGGGTTCAAAATGCATTCTGAGCACCATGTAAACAGTAAAAAAAAATAACTTGTTTACATGGTTAAACATTGCTAACATGTCAGTGGAGAGGAGAAAAGCAGCTCCATCACATGAGCAAAGCAAACCTCAAAGCAATCCAAGAAATCCTAGGCACCACAGAGGGACTGCGCTGCTGCTTAGTCATGACCTGTCTGGCAGTAACTGCGACAAGGCCAGAGGCCATGTGACTGTTCAGCGGCTGCAGTCAAAGTCAGTGCTCATCAGCTGAGTAATCACTAACACAAAACAGTCCATGGCACAAGCCAACGCTCCACCTCAGCGCAAACTTATGCGACGCTGCAATCAGCACTTGAGTGACATTTTGTTTGCCAGTGCTCAGAATGAGTCCACTGAGGCCTGGAAAGAAGCACGAAGCGGATTATCACTTTGGAGGACACTCACTGTATGTCATCACACAGGTCATTCGCTTGGTTCCATTTTATCTTCTATTTATATCCTCTCACTGGTGCATGTGAGTTCTGATATCTGCGTGAATGCTGCCAATCTGCAACTCTTTAATGCTCTGAGGGAAATTTAGATTATTATATAGAGAAGACATTCATACAAACAGAGAGACAGCACAATATCCCATGACTATAGTTACCTTATAGCAGCTGAATTGAAAACATAAGTCTAAGTATTAAATCATTTAGAAGTGCAATATTGTATTCCATAAGCTGACTTAACCCAGCTCAGAGCCAGAAGCAAACAGTAAAGAGTTCAACACCACTGAAAGCCACAGTAGGCAGCTTGTAAGAATACAGATAAAGTCATACTCAACACTAAAACAGCTGTAAGACAAAAAAAAAACAAACAAAAAAAAAAAACAATCATATGACTCAGGTTTAAAGAAAGGCGTCAATGCTGGTGATGAGCAGTCAAAATCAACAACTAGAATATGACAAGATACAATGGATCAGTGTTTTTCAACCTTGGGGTCGGAATTAATTCAAATGAGGTTGCCTGAAATTTGTAGTAATAAAAATTAAGAAAAACTTACTAATAAAAAATATATGGTGAGTTGAGAGAGACAATCCCAATATGTAAAAGACATGACAAACTGAAGCTGAAACTGAAGCACTGTGGTACTGTTTATCTTTCAAATGTTCATTGTGGTCAGTTTCAGATGCTGCAGCTCTTTCATAATTCATAGTTTGAGTTCTTGTTTGTTCAGTATTAATTGTCAGCCTTGTAAATCCAAGCTGGACTGACTGTACATATCCTGACTGAGGAAAATCAAATTCTCACTTTGTGCAGTAATCTACACCTGGCTTTTCTGCCTCCGTCCATAATAATATACATTATATAGACTAAATGTCATCTAAAATGAACATTTATTTGCAACATAGTATAGCAAACTATTACATGATTAGAAACAAATAAATTTTAGCAAAAAGAATGTCTCCGTTCTGGGGTCGCCAGAAATTTGTGATGTTAAAATGGGGTCACGAGCCAAAAAAGGTTGGGAACCACTGCCTTATGGTAACGGGACCCTATCCTTTTTTTTTTTTTTTTGACATGGTACGACTTTATATAATAGCGGACAAAAAATGTTTTTGTACACCCTTAAATTTAACACAATCTCATATATTATCATGAGATATTTACAGAAAAATGTGGCTGTATCAGACCAACACAAACAAATGCATTTTTTTTTTTTTATTGGTAATAAGAAAAACAACAAAACTACAGTTTTCCATATCTCATACCCTGAATGTGTTTCATTATGCTGCTGAAACATCCAGTTTTGTGCTCGATGGATCAGAGCATGTGCAGAAGAGAACATGTGGGTTTGGAGAATGGAACGATACTTGGTATAGTACAATGACTCAAGAGGGATTCTTTATGCAATATATCAAAAATGCATGGGGGAGGGGGGGTCCAAAAACATGTTTCCACCACTGTACATTAGTAGTACTCAGTGTTTTCCCTCAGTAAACCTATTTGTGATATTTTTGATTTAACAACATTGTGATATTGTCACTTAAAGCTCTGGCATCCTGTTATTTAGACTCCCAGCAGTCATCACTGCAGTCACGGCCAAAGGTTTTGGCAGTTACACAAAATGACGCATTGCATAAATGTCATTTATATGCCAATAGAAGTGTCTGAAACTTATAAACTTCTCAGAATTGCTTTTTACCTTTGAAACGTGGGAAAAAAACAAAGACGTAGCCAGGCTTCCAAAAACAAAATTTGTCACTGCCAAAATTGTTGGCCATGACTGTAAGTGAGTTTCCCTAAATGTATTTAATGTGTATTAGTATCGAGACAGAGCTTTTTTTTTTTTTTAATGCCCCCATTTCCACTAAAAAAGGTTTGTTTTTTCTCTGTCTTGAGATAGACTTTTCATGGATGAGTATATGAATAAATGCCTTCATCATATAAATTCTATTGTAACAAACATTTAATCACATAACTGATGAGCTGTTTGCTGCACTTTCCCAGATATTCCAGTGAAGTGTTGATGAGGACACAGAATTAGTCCTCTCTCTCATCTAAAAATAAATAAAATAAAAATGTATTTAAATTACATAATCACAAATGATCATATTTAATGGTCTGGAAAGTCTTTTTGGTCTTTATTAAAGGAGAAAATGTGGAATGTGAGTTATCTTTTGTTATGGCAGTATATGTTCTTAATGTAATTTCTAATTTATTTTAGATTATTTTTAACTGTATCTTATATTTTACCTAAAGAACAAATTTGCAGATATAAGCGGTGGAAATGATGAGGTGTTTTAGGCATGTCCAACTAAGACAAGACCACAGTGAAAGACCCCGGACATACTGGAGGGATTAAATGTCTTGACTGGCTGTGGAATTCCTCGGTGTCGCCCCAGAGGAGCTAGAGGAGGGGGCCATGGAGAGGGAAGGTCACTGCCCCCAAAACCCAGACCTGGATAAGCAGAAGATGGATGGATGGATGGATGGATGGATGGATGGATGGATGGATGGATGGATGGAAATTCTTGTCTTGTTAAATTCTGGTTTGTGTTTGTTTTTTTTCCAATTAAAAAAAAAAACATTAAACTTTTTAATAAAAAAAATAATTTTGTCAGTCACTTCAGATGGAAATTTAAAAAAATAAAGTTCTGTTTATTAGAGCTATGCATAACTTAGTATTTAGTGTAACTGCCAGTGACACAACATAGTCGTTATTCTCTCCAAACGAGTTTATGGAAATGCACATAATTTGCATTTTTACTTTTGAAAACTTTGCTTCGAATTCACATGACATTTTTTTGGAAACACAACAGAACAGCTGGAAACAGTGAAGCAGTTTAAGTACCTTAACCCCATCATCAGTGGAGGAGGATCCAAGAATGAAGTATTGGCAAGAGCTGCAAAGAATGCAACAGCACTGCTAATGCTGAGACTCATACGGAGAGACAAGAACATCAGTCTCTGAACGAAGATGAAGCTCCTGTATGCACGGCCGCTCTCTATTTCCTTGTATGCATGTGAGTCCTGGACGCTCACAGCAGAACTACAGAGAAGGATCCAAGCAGTGGAAATGAGATGCTCCAGAAGACTCCCTGGCATCTGCTACAAGGGCTGCATAGCAAACGAGGAAGTCTGGAAAACCATCAGACAGCGCGATGTGTGGTATGAAGACCTTTTGACTGCAGTGAAGAAAAGGAAAATGAGATGGTATGGCCATGTGACAAGATCTGACTGGCTGTCCAAGACCATTCTTCAGAAGAAAAGGAGATGAGAGGAAAAGGATATGAGGCAGGCAGAGAAACAAGTGGATGGATAACCTCAGCGAGTGGACTGAGAAGAGCTATGCCAGATCCCACAGTGCAGCGGTCCACAATCATGCCAGGTTATGGGACCGGTGACAACGACTCACCAGCAGAGGACTGTGACTAAACATTCAACTACTTCACTGATAATTCATGTGAATGAAATTATGTGAGCATTCAGCTAATATTTAACCCTTTCATGCATGAATTCTAAGAACCTTAATCAAGATGTTTTTGTCCTGTTTTTATTCCTCTTTAGGCATGAAAAAAATAATGCGATTCATTTTTTTGAAGAACTTATTTTTCATGGAGTTGCAAAAATGTCGACTCAGATGGTTACCATGCATTACATTTTTTGAAACAAAGCAACGTGTATTTAATGATATACTATGTGAAAACTATGAAATAAAACTTTTTTTTAACATATTCATATATTTTAACATACTCTGAATACTAGTTACACTGTATGTAAAGTGTAAAGTGTAAAGTGCCTTTGAGTACCATGAAAAGCGCCATACAAATACAATGTATTATTATTATTAGTAGTAGTAGTAGTAGTAGTAGTAGTAGTAGTATTAGTATTAGTAGTAGTAGTAGTATTTTTATTATTATTATTATTATTATTAGTAGTAGTAGTAGTAGTAGTAGTAGTAGTATTTTTATTAGTAGTAGTAGTAGTAGTATTAGTAGTAGTATTTTTATTATTATTACTAGTAGTAGTAATAGTAGTAGTAGTATTTTTATTATTATTATTATTAGTAGTAGTAGTAGTAGTAGTAGTAGTAATAGTAATAGTAGTAGTAGTATTTTTATTATTATTATTATTATTATTATTATTAGTAGTAGTAGTAGTAGTAGTAGTATTTTTATTATTATTATTATTATTATTAGTAGTAGTAGTAGTAGTAATAGTAGTAGTAGTATTTTTATTATTATTATTATTAGTAGTAGTAGTAGTAGTAGTAGTAGTAGTAGTAGTGGTAGTAGTAGTAGTAGTATTTTTATTATTATAATTATTATTATTAGTAGTAGTAGTAGTAGTAGTACTAGTAGTTATTACTCACTTCATGGAGATAATATGCAAAAAATGGTATGAATGTCAGTGTATGGGATGATATATTAGTGTCCACTGCGTTGGCTGATATGAAAGTAAAACAACAAAATCTATGAATATACAAGAGAACAGCTGTAGAATAGCTGTCCACTGGAGTGACCACTATGCATGAAAGGGTTAAGCTTACTCAGGGTTCAATTTGTCAAAAAAAACAGAGATGTTTTATGTTTTTTTATCATATATGGATAATAATAATAATAATGGATTAGATTTTTGGGCTCTCAAAGTGCTTTACATTATTGACCCATTGTTCATTCACTCTCACACTCCCCCTCTGGTGGTGGTCACTACATATGTATCCACAGCTGCCCTGGGATAGGCTGACAGAAGTGTGGCTGCCAATTTGCACCAAACGGCCCCTCCAACCACCACCAAACATTCATATACCAGTGTGAGTGACACCAGAGGCGAGGCGGGTAAGGTGTCTTGCCCAAGGACACAACAGACAGACTAGGACAGAGCAGGATTGGAACCATTGGATGACCCGCTCTACCTCCTGAGCCATGGCCGCCCCGTAATCATGAAAAGACAAAGAATCAACAGGCCTAATTCTTTTATAAGTTAACAGTGGGCCCTATTACATGTCCAACAGTTGAATATTCATCTTTAATGCAAACTAAAAACACATGAAATGTTTAATTTTCTGTGACGGTCACACCTGCAATGTGGGAGATGGACTAATGAAGTTTCAGGACCATGGATAGGGACCGATCAAGCGAACATGATAGGATTCACGGTGAACGGGCAACTCAATCAGACTGTAAAACATAACATAAAACCTATTCTATTAAGATTTCACATCATGTCAAAATAATTCAGCTTATTAGACTAAGAAAACAGTCTGCTCTGATGTCGGACTTCATGTGTTGAACATGCAGTTGAACATGTACGTTAGCGCCTGCAGACATACGTCCGTACAGCCTGCTGTGCGTACCTCCCGCCTACTGAGTGACATTTGAGAGAGAGAGAGAGACACAGACAGAGAGAGACACTGATATATACAGACAGCGATAGGTAAGGTATACAGTGTATTTATGTGCATGGGGATGTTCGCAAATTCTGAGACTGCCGACAGTTCGGTTCAGGTGAACGTTAGCACCAGTAATGTAGGAAACAGGTGTACGAAAACTCTGTCACAACCTGCCTGTCAGGGTTGTACCCCACCACCACCACCACCAAGATGAAATTCATTCAGCAGAAGTAAGGATGTAAAACCCCCAACCATCCCCTGCAACAAATCACAGCCTGAGCTTAGTGATAATTTTAGGGGTTAAATTAACCATTTAAACCCAAAGCCTAAAATATTTCATCTGGGCTTTTTTTTTTTTTTTTTTTTTTTTTTATTTTGACTATAGGATGGCTTCATCAGTTCTTAACAATGACTCCCATCCTTTACGAGGTGAATTCCAACTCCTTTCCTCTGGATGGAGGTTCTTAGCCCCAAGGTGCAGGACACAGCGTTATAAAAACAGCTTTGTTCCTGTCGCCGTCACTGAGCTCAATAAGAAATAGTGACATTGCACTTTACTGACTTATTTTAGTTATTTATCCCATTTCTTCACTCTATTTATTATTATTATGACTTCAATTTTTTTAATTTTTAAATTTGATGTTCTTATCCTGGTTTTGTCCCGGATTGTTCTTATCTTTTCTGGTTTTTATTGTGTTCTATTGCATCTTATTTTCATTTACTTGATCTTATTTATTTATTTTATTCTTTTACTTATCCATGGTGCTGTACTGATTGAATGGTGGAGCACTTTTTGTCCTGTCTTTTTGTCCTGTCTGTAACCGTGATCAAGTACCTGTCTTACATGTTCAACGTATATATAGTTGTAATACCAAAGCAATCACCTAGACTGCAAAACAAATCTACCTACGGGTACAAATAAAGTAACCTTGACCTTGACCTTGAAATAAGTTTGAAAATATGCTGTGAGTGATTCCTTTTGCCCATTTTTCCAGAGCACTTAGAACTCTCAAAATCTAGCATTCATGTACAATTAACTGCATGTTATAATTTTGCTAAAACAGTTTCTTCTCCAGCTTCAAGTAAGTGAAATTACCATAATGACCTAATAAAGCCTAAAAAGCGTAATGTCTCAGCTTTCCGAAACCACTGAAAGTTTTCCAATTGCACAAACAGTGAAAGAATTACAGCCATCCAAACTGCATATGCGCAGGGTGTGCCAGCGATGACACGTCAGGTTTTAAAGAGTTAAAGGACGCAGAGTAAAACACCTCTGGATGCAACTGAACAGACGCACAACTGATCACAGCAACGAAACACTGGACTTTGCACCAGATGTTAAATTAAAGTGAACAAATTCTGCTGGAAATGGGTATGAGAGTGTATGTGTCTTGATGATTAAAGCTTTTTAATGCAGTTATTGGACACTATTAATATGAATATTGTCCCATTCTCTGCATTTAACCCAGTGGTTCTCAATCTTTTTCTGTCAGGCCCCCTTTTGGAGCATGAAAAATCTCCAAGCCCCCCTCAACCCCAACAACATTGTACCTGTGGTGCAATTATAACTTTTATTGAAAGAAACATCAATATCGTTAGAATACTTTTTGCTTTTCCTTGAATAATTTGTTGTGCAAATTAAAAATAACTTCGATTTTTGATTGAACAATATAAATGACCTCAACAAAACTGCTCCCTGAGACATTATTTTTCCAGTTAAAAATAGGAAATGTGTAATTATCTTACAACTATGACAATAATGTAAATTTTTTTGTAGAACAACAAACAAATTTTGGTAACAAAGATGAACATTTTAACAATATCAGTGGCTGCAATGAGCCTGTTTCCATTGCACATCTCAGAACATTAAAGTGCAATCTGTACAAACTGTGCAAAACCAGAAACATTGCACATTTTTCTTTTCCAGTCCAATCCTTGTCCATTCTCCAAACCTAAACTCTTTGTCTAGTCTAGTGACAGATCACTATGGCAGTAGATTTGTTTGTTGTACATCCCTAAAATGAGTCCAGGGTGCTCCAACGCTAAAACATTAGTTCCACCTGACACATGTTCTAACCTGAAGAAAAAAAACAAAACACCTAGGAATGATCCCATGCCCCCCCTGGACAGCCTTCGCGCCCCCGCCCCACAATTTGAGAAACACTGATTTAACCCATCCTGTCACATTCAGATGAAGGTTCTTCTGTCCCATTGTACCAGGACAGGTTCACTGCACAGATGCTCCTTAAATCCTTGGGAGAACCTGCTCCTTCCTTTGACATTTCTCTTTAGATGGATTCTCAGCTTTCGTGAATCTTGGCTATAAATGTTGTTCTGACCAGCGATTTAAGTTGTTTAAGTGTAACTTAACCCCCGTTCTGGGTCTAACTCCACACCCTACATAGTTCTAAAACCTGTTGCAAAGTCAGAAACAAGTTGATGGTGTGATCTGTGGTCGAATGCACAGGTGTGTATGTGTGTAGTTCAGGGACACTTATGCAGAATTGTAGCTTGAGCTAGCTTGAGCTAAATATGATATTTAGCGTTAATCCTGCACTGCACTATTTATGCATTATTTATTCGTTATTTATTATTAGGTTTTACTGTTATTATCAAGTTTTACTGTTATTATTTTTAATATAGGATTCATTTTAAAGGATTTTATGATGTACATTGCTGGTCCTGAATGCTTCGTTTCATGTATATACCACACATAATTACAATAAAGTGAACCTTGAATCTTGTATGCTGTCATTTTAGTGTTTTTTTTCACAGGAAACTGAAGTGCTCTTAATCTAAACTTCAGTGCCAAAAAGTACACTTCTGCTGCCTTTGTCGTTATGTTGCTGTGGTGTTTTAATATTACATTACTTCAGATTCAAACCTACAAACAGTTATTTTATGAGGTAAAATCACTTTGCCTCCTAAGACTCTGGAGGTTCATAACAAAGAGCAGTAAAACGGCTCCGGTTCAACCTGTCAGAAAAAGAATGAGGTTCAGCAGGAACTGATTGGATGACAAGTGAACACAGTATAACATTTATTGAAATGGCTGAGAAGGCTCCAAAAAATTTCAAATGAAGGGAAAGTGAGTTGAGCTGTTTTCACCCAAAAAATGCATATTTTTGCATTGAATACATTACCTTCCATTGTATCGTGTTGTATTCTAGTTGTTTTTTTAATTATTATTAGTGATGGTTAACAAGACATTGTGGACAGAAAAACAACAACACATAAACAAAGGGAAAATCAAATGAATAAAAAAACAAAAACAACAACGACAGAGTAATGACTAACAACAACAATGACAACATCATATTACAATGAAAAAGATCAAAAATGTAAAGAGCAACTAAGCAGTATAGCTTGAGTAGGGACGACAGGGAAAAAGGGAGGAGGGGAGTGAGAATGAAAGTGGTCGCTTTTCTATTGGACATCTGTGCAAAACTACCGATATTTACTAAATGTCGAAAAAACAGAAGTGCGTTTTCCATTAAATCACAAATGCAATGATTTGTTTATTTATTATTGCAAGATGACACGAGAAGTCATTCCATAAACATGACGATGAACGTAAATATGGTGTTGATTTACAGATATATTCATTATTATTATATATTACCCCTCTATCTCGTACTAAATTAAAAAATGATTGGGTTTCCTGGTGTGTCCACACATACCGCAACATGTTTCTTCTTCGCTTGTTGTAACGTCCGTCAACATCCTGTTTTTTAATTCACCTGACTCTAGTTGTGAAAAAAGGTCTTTCCATTGCAGGTTTGCCTGATATACCATTTGCACTACGCCTGAAAAACTACCTCTTGCCAGCGCAAAAACTTTTAATCGAAAAATGACTTTTGGCGAAATTGTCGTTTTTCCATGAGGTAAATTTTTATGCGCAAGTTATATTTTGGGTGGAGCCCAGCAGATAAAGTCTGAGGAGGGGAGGACACCATCAACCCCCCCACACAACCTCCAGCCCCCCCAGCAGCACAGTCACAGCCCAAGGACCAGACCAAAGGGTAGTCCTCCTACCCCCCTTTTCTTTTCTTTTCTTTTCTTTTCTTTTCTTTTCTTTTCTTTTCTTTTCTTTTCTTTTAATCGAGACCTAGTCCACCCCACAGTTGGAGACAGTCTGTGTTTGTCCTGTCCTTGTATTCTAGTTGTTGATTTTTACCGTTCATCACCAGCATTGATGCCTTTCTTTAAACCTGAGGCACAGGATTCTTTTTACCTCTGCCAAGGAGGTTATGTTTTTGTTGGCGTTGGTTTGTCTGTTTGTCTGTTTGTGATAACTCAAAAAGTTATGAACGGATTTGGATGAAAATTTCAGGAAATGTTTATACTAGCACAAGGAACAAATGATTAAATTTTGGTGGTGATCGGGGGTGGGGGGGCCACGGGGGCCCACTGATCTGCCTTGGCGGAGGTCTGCACTCTACAAGCGGCGGCTGTGGCTCAAGTGGTAGAGCGGGTCGTCCAACGACCAAAGGGTTGGCGGTTCAAATCCTGCTCTGTCCTAGTCAGTCCATTGTGTCCTTGGGCAAGACACTTCACCCTCCCTGCCTCCAGTACCACCCACACTGGTGTATGAATGTTTGGTGGTGGTTGGAGGGGCCGTAGGCGCAAATTGGCAGCCACACTTCTGTCAGTCTGTCCCAGGGCAGCTGTGGCTACAGATGTAGTTTACCACCACCAGAGTGTGAATGTGAGAGCGAATGAATAATGTAAAGAGCTTTGAGTGTCTAGAAAAGCACTATAGAAATCCAATCCATTATATTTACAAGTGCTTTTCTAGAAAAGACAGCACAGACCTCCGCCAAGGCAGATCAGAGCGCCCCTGTGGCCCCCCCACCCCCGATCACCACCAAAATTTAATCATTTGTTCCTTGTGCCAGTATAAACATTTCCTGAAATTTTCATCCAAATCCGGGGCACTGATCTGCCTTGACGGGGGTCTGTGCTCTCCGAGTGCTTCTAGTTTACAGCTGTTTTAATGTTGAGTATGACTTTATCTGTATTCTTACAAGCTGCCTACTGTGGCTCTCAGTGGTGTTGAACTCTTTACTGTTTGCTTTTGGCTCTGAGCTGGGTTGAGTCAGCTTATGGAATACAATATTGCACTTATAAATGATTTAATACTTAGACTTAAATTTTCAATTCAGCAGATTAATCCGCTTCTCCCTGATCAAAACATATGTTGACCTTTAAAAACCTACTATTGACCAACATATATCTTCCATGTCACCAATTACATTATATATAAAATTGTCCCTCACATCAATAACAACAGCAGCACTTGAGAGCACGACAAATGCGTATAAGTAACCCACAGCCGTGGAATTTTTCTGTAAGGAGGCTTTCGAAGAATCAGAGCAGAATTAATTTTTCTGGGGAAGACTAATCCTGTCTTAATAAACACATTTAAATCTTCTAATCAAAAATAAATTTGCACTAGAAAGTGGCTGGCATGGCAGCATCACAAGAGTTATAGTGGATAGTATTGAACTGGATATGAGTCAGCTGGTGACAAATTTAACATAAGCTTCAATACTCCACATAAACATCAAACAACATTTGTCATCCTTCGACTGGGTGTTTAACTGTGTCCTTAATTCTTTGTTATATTTACACATTAATAAACCTCTTATTCTCACATAAGGCTTGATGCATAGAGGCAGATTAGATATGATACCAATAAAACTAATTGTATGATTCACTGTTTCATAGGAAGCTACTGTGACCAGTTTTCTCTCTCATTTGTAAATAACCACATTAAATCCTGTAAATCCTCGAGATTTGTCATATTTGTAGTCTAATCTTGTTATACCGTCATAAAAGAAATAGAGCGATGTCATCCTTCTTGTTGTTTAGGAGCTTTTATGAGTTTGAGCTATGATATCTACCATCTTTATCTGCAACAACATACAGGCTACTGTTACAGATGTAATATATTAAGTTAATATATTGCAGTAAAAATCACCCATTAGCATATTAAAACCATGGGTTCTATTAGGCTCTTATTTGTGATTTACATATTTTGTTTTAATATATTTGCCCTATAGGTGAAGTGACAGATGTATCACACAGTAAAGATGCTCTATCTCTCTAGAATTAATTGATATATGCAGGGAATAAGTGAAAATTGAGTGAATTAATTACATTCGCTCACTTGATATTCAGCCTTTTTGTTTTCTGGAGGTGTTGGGATGTCATTTACATTCTTCCATCTGCTCCTAGTGCAGAAAAAGCACAGAACATGTGACAAAGTGGGAAACCTCATTTGCAACATGATGTTCTGGTGTTAAATGTTGTTTTACTTGTTAAATGTGAGTTCTTGTGCATTGTAGGTTCAGCCATGTTCCTCAATAATAGAGTGGATTTTGTCATTTATAGACTTGTTTTATTAGATTGATTGATTGAAATCTTTATTTTGAACATGTAGACAGTGAAATCAAAACAAAAATCAACCAGCAGAACACGAGCACTGGTACATAAAAGGCTGATAAGTAAACAAAAGAAACAACAAATAAAAATAAAATAAAATAAAATAAAATAAAATAAAATAAAATAAAATAAAATAAAATAAAATGAAATGATACAGGCTTGAAAAGGAGTAGGAAGAAGTAAAACTTATATACTCCTACCCCCAATCTCTATTCTTTATGATCTCTATATTGCAATTATTATCTTATATGAATGTCAATGTAATAATAATAATAATAATAATAATAATAATAATAATAATAATAATAATAATAATATCACATCCTTTTTCCTACATTCACTAATATAACAACCCATTTACAAATTATCCTTCCAGATATGAATAACAGATATTAATAAAAACTAAAAAACAAACAACTGTACATAAAATGTTGATAAGCAAACAAACAAACAAACAAAATTAATAGTAATAAAATAAATGAAATGAAATTATACATGCTCGAAAAGTAGTAGGAAGAAGTAAAACTTATATACTCCTACCCCAATCTCTATTCCTAATGATCTCTATATAGCAATTATTATCTTATAATAATAATAATAATAATAATAATAATAATAATATTACATCCTTTTTCCTATATACACTAATATAACAATACCCATTTACAAATTATCCTTCCAGATATAAATACCAGATGTTAATAAAAACTAAAAAACAAACAACTTTCAACTGTATGTTGAATATGCAAATATGCTGAAACTTCCAAATATGTTACAAGACTAAAAGAAATGGATTCAGGATGTTCCCCCCACTTTTTCTGAAGACATACTTTGTTTTTGCCTCTGCTATGGTTTTCTAATAGCTCTGTTTAATTAGACTCTGAGGGAGTTGGAGCTGTGTTGTGATTCGGTCCTCTGTCACAATGGTGAGGCAGTACTGGTATTCTCCAGGGCGGGGT
Organism: Sphaeramia orbicularis; assembly: GCF_902148855.1. NCBI lineage: Eukaryota > Metazoa > Chordata > Actinopteri > Kurtiformes > Apogonidae > Sphaeramia > Sphaeramia orbicularis. The sequence goes on from NC_043970.1 coordinate 16,973,075, forward strand.
GGTGGTGGTGGTGGTGGTGGTGGTGGGGTGTTATTGTATGTCAGCCGGAGGAGATGAATGCCTCCTCTCCAGCCATGCATGCCAACAGTCGTTGTTTCAGACCATTGATAAACGATCCTCTCTTCTCCTGGTGCAGCCCCCCCACCAGCTCCACCATCCCCCCTCAAATCCAGTGAGTGTCTGCCTCTCTGAAGATCCCATCATGTAGATTCATGGTAGAGTAGCGCCAGTGCACCACATGATGCCGCACTTACTTTTTTATACGGTAACAGAGTGGACATACCAGACATGATTATACGTGTTTTTTACGTTGGCGGTTGCTGCATAGACCAAAAAACAGTACAAGATGACATACCTTGTATTAATAGGACCTTATGATGATGTCAGGTGATAAAACAGATAATCATCAAAGTAATTACCAGTGGTGGTCCAGGGTATGAGGAGTATACCTGCTTATTTTTCAGTCAGTATTGCATTGTAGCGTGGCTCAACTTTGTAAAGTTAATAATGTGGCTAGTCGGAAAAAAAAAACAAAAAAAATTGAAGGTCTTCCTTTTAAGGGTTTTTTTATTCCAGTCTTCCAAAATCCAGTGACAGCTATTTACAGAATATTAACAGGAAAAAGGAAAAAGAAATAACTAAAAAAAAACTCTTTGCAGACTGACCAAACACCCACAATGTGTCGTCAACTTTTTCAGACACCAACAAAGTCAAAATGGCTGACATATATAGGGAAAAGCCCCTCCCACTGGGCATGACCCACAGCAATCAATTAAACAAACATGATTTTTCCTCAGAAAATCACAATACAACGAAACCTCAAAACACAAGAGAAATAAAGAAAAATACCCCCTTTAACCTTTCCACTCTAGTTTTATCATATACCACTCCCTATCAGAGAGAAATAACCTTAATAAGTGGAAACCACTAGTTAGATGGTCAGGTGACCATTTTCCCGCCCGACGCCCCCTTTATTAACTGGCAGCACTAGCTACGCCCCTGCTTGGCCAGCTCAGGGTCAGTCTGCAGGAAGCAGCGCATATGGTGAGTGTACAGCCTGAATGTCGAATGTGTGCATATGTTGATGTGTAGAACAAACAAGTGTGCACCCTTGTACGTACTACTGTGTGTGTGTGTGTGTGTGTGTGTGTGTGTGTGTGTGCGCGACATGTACTTGTGTGGATGTGTGTGGCGTGTACCTGTGTGACACGTATTATGTTGGCGTGGAGTGTATTGTGTGTGCGTGTGGCGTGTATTGTGTGTGTGTGGCATGTATTAGGTGTGTGTGTGGCGTATACATGTGCGTCGTGTACTGTGTGTGCATGTATGTGCGCGTGTGTGTGAGTGCGCACTGTCCACACTCAGTAAAGGGGATGGTCCGTCACATGCATATACCCACTTCTTATCCCCTTTGATTCGTACTATTCAGTAGTATCTGCAAGCAAAATTACCCATGTTTTCCCCTAGGATGGTGAAGCCATGACCCGCCTTACTCTGCCTCTAATTAGCTAGTACTGGCTGCCTTCACTGATTAGATTGGTTAACTTTGGACATGAGGACTGATGAGCCAATCAGAGGCAGAGTAGGGTGGGTCATGAAGAGGAAAATGTTGCTAACTAGCGCTGGCCACCTCTGGAACCTGATTGACAGGTCACTGTAAGTCTCGTTGAATGATGCGTGATTATTGGAAATGTGAACGAGAAAGGCAGAATAAACGTCTTTCAAATCAGTGACACATATCGAGAGAACCTACTTTCATGGAATGCGTAATACTGAGGTAAGTTTTAAGGTGGTTTCAGAATGAGTCACTGTTTTTAACTACTGACCATATGACTGCACATTTAGAGGAGAAGAGATGTTGTCGTCAATAGTTTAACTGTGTGAGTAGGCTAACGTTATGAAAGGCTAACGTTATGAAAGGCTGACGTTATCCTATGTTTGCCTCATGTTGAATCCATGTACATTCATGCAGCTGCTTGTGTGACCAGTAAAACCTACAAACTGCTCCTGATCAAGTCATGATAATTTTATAATAGTGAGCAAATACTACTGATGGATTTGTGGGTAAAGTAAACAGAGTAATCTTAGCCTATCACTATTTCTAAAACAGGGCTTTTTTCTGGGCTACTTATGAAAAAAAAAAAGCAAAAATTGAGAGTATACCCACTTCTCCAGGGACCACTACACCACTGGTAATTACAATTATTTTATTGTATTTTTATTGTATTACAATTAGGGCTTCGCGATATGGAAAAAAAATCATATCACAATATTTTTTTCATATCCGACAATACTGATATGTATCATGAAATAAGTCAAATCACTATTTTTTTCCATCTTAAATTTTCTGTTACTCATAAGTTAGTTGTGAAGACATCAAGAAAGTTATTTTTGATTTAAATATGATGTATTTTCTGTCAGAGGTTGAACATGACAGATGTGCTGAAGAACATTATCCAACTGGTTCAGATAAATAAAACAGGTTCATATATTTGAAACTAAACTAAAAGTCTGACCAGCAGGAAAAAGCTTTCAAGTTTTAAAAGAGAACACAAACAAAACAGACCATCTTCGCCAAACAATACTGGGGGTATATACTGTACATGGAGGTGTGTTCCGCAACTGCCATAACTGGCGTAAAACCGAAAGTGAGACTTAACACACTTTGAACGTCTGACTCCTGGCTTCTATGTCGCATCCTACTTTTCAGTAACCTGGTCTCCCGAGTTCTCAGTCATATTTTCTCCAGAGGGAACACTCATTACCTCCCACTGCAGCCCAAACATTAGCATGTGTGCTATGGCTGCTCTTACACCTGTGCTGTGTGCGTCAAACTAACTTGCTGTGGCTCGAGTGTGATTGGTTCGGTGCAACGCGACTTAATTATGATTGGCTGTTCTTACGTCTGTCAAAACATCGACAAATGAATTCTATCAAAATTGTACTGAGCATGTCTCATATTTCTATCAAGGAAAGGTTATTTCATGATATATATATTGTTATTGTTTTATTGACCAGCCCTAATTACAGTCATAATTATTCATTATAAGTCAGGTGTCTCATTGACATTAAAATCCAGGTGTGTCGAACTCATTTTAGTTCAGGGGCCACATTCAGGGCCGGACCAGTAAAATAATGACAATGAAAAACTTAAAACTACATCATGAAAGTATTTACATCTATAATGTTTCCTTACAAATGTGAACAACATGAATAGCTTGAAATTATTTGTCCAGGTTATTCATATTTTTGGTAAAAGGATAGTTTTTAAATGTCAAAATTTTCATGTAATTTTCCTTTTGTTTTACACTAAAACAAAAAGAAAAATTTGTAGTTGTTATTACTTATAGGTTATAATGACAGTATTTTACTGGTCTGATCCACTTTAGATCATACTGGTCTGAATATAGAACCTGAACTAAAATGATTTTGACATCCTTGCACTAAAATATTGGCCTCATTGACTTCCAGCGGTCATGGATTTAATAAGATGACATTCACTGAAGGCCAGCGTATGCTTATGTGGATGTTTGCATAGATTTCTCTGATTGAAATTCTGCTCATTCAGAAACTGTGTGATAAAGATCTGAAGAACTGAACGATTTTCACTGAATGAAGTAAAAAAAATAAATAAATAAAAAAAAACAACATAAAATGCCATTAAAAAAAAAAACAAAAAAACATCAGCATCAGCTATCAAGCAAAGTTTTATTTTCAAAATTCCAATTTCGGGTCCTTCTGCACATCACTCTAGATAGAAGCAGCATATTTAATATTTCAAGCATCTTTTGCAGACCAGAGCACAGACTATATTGATTTTAGTTTTTACACATGCTCACTGTATGTACATAGATAAGCAGAGATGATTCTGAGCCATGAGTTTGTTTATATGATACTAATGTCTGTACACAACTGAATTCAAATACAACGTTGGTATTTTAGTTTGGGGTGCTTTGCTATGTCTGTACTATTGATTCATGTGATACTGAGCTTATAATGAGAATATAAACTGCATGCTCGTACATGAAAACGGAAGCAGCGAGGCAATCATGAAAATATTGCTTTGTACTTCACTTAGTGGTCAAAAACTTTCTAGATGCTGATTTAGGAAGGAAAAAAACAGGAAATGAACAACAACCTTTCATGGCTGTACAGTACGAGGGAGAGGTATTGGTAAGGGGGGAGAACAAATACAATAAAAATGCCACACAGACATTGGGAAATCATGATGGATGCTGCAGTTACTTTTTATGGGAATTCTGTGATTGTATGGAAACTATTCTTTTGGGATGTTTGTCACGTGATGATCGCTAATGGAACATAAATGGCCGGAAAGCTCTCTGAGAAGTGAAGCTGGGTTTTAATGTACTTTTACTCTCACATAAATCATCATGTCATGTCATCATATCGAAAAACTTTTAATATAAATGATCAAATTTTCAGCTTATTGATGTAACATTTTTCTATTACTCGGAAATGGACCATGGACAATGTACTATGTAGTGTCCCCTGAGACTTCTGATAAGACCGAAAAAAATATAGGTCACTGGTAAAGGCATGACCACAAACACAAACTTTGTGAAAGTCAAAAGAGCCTACAAATAACTTCTGATTTGTCTGCCATCTTTTTTTAATTACTCTGTGGAATGTTAACCTTTGACCCCTGCTGCCTTTCCATGCTCACAGTGATGTTCATCCAGATGTCCCTTTTTTGTTGTAACTTCAGAAATATTTTACTGATACGAGCATCTACTAATTCACCCGTCAGTTCTATCTAAAAAAAATAAAAAATAAAAAATAAATCCCTTTCAGCTGCCTCTCTCCGGTCCATGCTGCTAATTTGCGATACTCTCTCTGGACTGTGATGGTCATTATTGTGATGAAATGGTTGCATCTGTGTTCATAAATTTGCACATTGTTTGTAGATCAGCCACATAACAGGGCGCTCCCATCTGCATTTTTTTTTTTTGTTATGGGCTGGGGGATTGCAGCTTCATGTTAATTTTCCCAGCATGTTGAATCTGGCCAAATAATAGCAATTTACAGCATGATATATGTAGTCAAGTCAGTATTGTAATATATAGTTTTAGTAGTCTTGGCAAACAAGCAAACAAACAAACAAACAAACAAAAAAAACAAACAGCGATTTATTTGATTCAAGTTCAAACCAAAACAGTCTGCATGGCTACATGTCTGTGGGGGGAAGTGGAAAAACATGGTGTATGTGAAATATGGGTGAACCATCCCATGCTAATTGGCTATATAATAAATGAATGTGTTACAGTTCATTTTTCAAGTGCCATATTCAAAGTGCAACTTGCAGATCATTAATGTGTAGGAAGTTGGTCTAGTAATTGAGTTTAAAGCATGTACGTGTAAGAAATGTATGAACAAAAACAATTTAGTAACATACAGTCACGGAAAAATGATTAGACATTCAAAAGTCATCATAAACAATGGTTATGCAGTCAAGTACTAACTCCTGTGTGTATCATGTGACTAAAACAGACAGAAAAGAAAACATGGAATGCCTAAAAGCACTGTTTTTGGCAGTACAATGCTATAGATATTGATGCTATTAAAACACATTTTTATAGACTTGCCTTTATGTGATGATGTCTCTTTTTAATGTTTTTAATGTAGAATATTTAATTGTACTGTGTTTTGGTTATTCATTTATATTGACATACTTGATGTTTTTTTTTTTTTTTTTTATTCCATTCCTTCATTTTGCATTGATCTGGCAGCATCATGTTGTGTTCTTTCTGCCCTCTCCACTACGATACTTTCAAAGTTAGTCATGTTTTCGTGTTTGCTGTACTTATCTCTTTTATTGTGTTGTGTTGTTTTCTGTGTTTTTATTCTGCTGTTGTGCACTTTTGCTTTGTCTGTCAAAGCGGTTTGTAAACTTAGTTTTTAAAGGTGCTATATAAATAAAGTCATTATTATTATTATTATTATTATTATTATTATTATGATGATGATGATGATGATGATGATGATGTAAGAACTGAAGTAATTTTGGTTATTATCAAGAAAACATGGAAAATGGCTAGATATCAGCTCTGAAATTAAACTCTTATGAGCTATTTTTGTTGTCCAAACAAACATACCTTTAGTTGTACCAGGCATTAAAATGAACAAGAAATGGAAGAAAACAAGAGTGGTCTAATATTTTTTTCCAGGACTGTAGGAGAGCATAGGAAACTAGTGCACCTTTAACAATGACAAATATATTAATGCTAATGTTGACAACAGTGAGGTTAAGAATATAAAATCATGCAGTTATGACAGATCACAGCCTTATTATTTTGAGCCTGTTGGCATCAAAGGAACCAGCAGCAGATGAGGATAAGGAGAAACAACCATGATAATGAGAAAACTGGATTAAGATGTGACGAAAAAAGCAGGTGAGCAAGTGAGTCAGCAGCTTTAGTTATCAGTGTTAACACTATGTTAACACTGTGGTAATGTTTCTATCAGATATAACACTGCACCAAAACCAGGAGTAGTTGTGTTTTTTTTGTTTTGTTTTGTTTTTTTTTTTAACTGACAGTAGAAAAAAGAAAGAATAAGAATATATGAAAATCAGTTGATATCCTAGGATAGGAAAAGACAAAACCATTTATTATGTGAAAAATATTTATGCTTTTGTAGTTTTTGGTCAAAAACAAGATCATATCCCTTTAAACTCGCACATTTAAAAGATCAAAAAGTTACAATTCTGAAAAGAAAGAAATAGTTATGATTAGGAGTAAAGTTGGTTATAACCACAGACTGTATGTGATGCCACCCACTGGTCTATTATTTACTTGTCGCCATGTTGGCTTCTTGGAGGCAGAAGTGACCATAGTTAGACAAAAGGGGCAGAGCCATGGGAGTGGAAATATTCAGAGCAAAGCTAATGCTAACATAAGCTTACTGACCTAGTAAAATGGTAATCTTTATCAGATCAGATGTTAATATTGACAAAATTATTTAGTCTAGTTTATTTATTTATCTATTTATTAGGGACAGTGCATATTAATGACAATCTACAAAAGGGGTGTCAAACTCATTTTGGTTCACAGGCCATATTTAGCCCATTTTGACCTCAAACAGGCCAGACCAGTAAAATAGTGACTTAATAACCTATAAATAATGACAAATCTAAGTTTTTCTTTTTGTTTTAGTACAAAAAAAAAACCCCAATTAAATTATGAAAATTTTTATATTTTACAAAAAAGATGTGAATAACAGAAATTTCATTTAAAAAAATTGGTGCAATTTAACAATATTATGCCTCGACTTATTATTTATACATGTACATTTACACACAATGTTCCATAAACACTTGGTAACAGGCAGAATATTGTTAAAATTTTGGAGTTTGGAACTAAAATTTGAACAATTTCTACAATATTACATCTCTTATTATTAACCCAACTACAGATCACAGTGGATCCATAAATGCACCAAACATTTAGTAACAGGCAGAATATTGTTTAAATTGCACATTTTGGGTTGTTCCTCTTTGTTTTTATTTATGTATTTGTTTGCATTTTATTGTGAAAGAATAGTTTTGTAAATGTAAATATTTTCACAGTGTAATGTTAGTTTTTTCAATTAAATTTTTTCCACATAATTTTTCACAAAGAAAGTTTGTCGTTGTCATTATTTATGGGTTCATTGTGTTGTTCTTTTTGCTGTAGATCACATTGGTCTGTATGTGCAACCTGAACCAAAAGGATTTGGACAACCTGGACAGTTCAGGTTAATTTTTTCACTTTCATCCCACGGGCTAGAAAGGAACCTTTGGCGGGCCAGATTTGGCCCCCGGGAGCATGTTTGTCACCTGTGATCTACAACAATTGCAGCTGTAAATATGCCAGATTGTCGCAGCAGTGCTTAATTCCATCTGTAGTCCCAAGGCAGGTGACAAGAAAGACAGTTGACAAAAGACAAAATATCATAAAAACACACAAAACAACACAGTGAGGACAATCTACTGATGGTCACAGGCTTGGTTTTCCTTCATCCAAAGTTTAAGTTGTGATTTGAAGGACTGTTTGTTGTACTGATGTGCCTCTTGGTCAGGTCTCCCTCGAAAAAGAGATTTCATCTCAAGGGACTTCCTGGTTAAATAAAGGTTAAATAAAGGAGGCATATGATTGTGAGTGTCTTATGTTGAGTGGTAAACTGTTCTAATATTCAGTTCCAGTGATTGAAAGTGTAGTTTGTCCAACAGTAGTGTGGCTGTGTGGCACCTCACAGTCTCCTGGAGCTGTGGCCCTGGTGACCATCCCACTGACAGAGCAGGATTTGATCACATCTGTCAAGGGAGGATGGGGCAAGTCCATGCAAGATTTGAAATATCAGGCATGCATTTTTAAAATTCACAAAATTATTAAAATTAAGATATTTATATTTATTGTTATGACCCTGGGTCATAATTTGTCCATTTATATGTGTACGTATATATTTTTCTGTTTAGTGTGTGTGTGTGTTCTCCCCTGTCCTGTAGGTGTGCTGTGTCCTTTTTGTGTCTGTTTGTGTTACAGGAAGCTGATTGGTGGAGCATGATTGCCTGGCCCCTTTAAAAATGGCCCTAGATCATCAGTTGGTCCTCTCTCTTGCCTCCTGCCAGCTCTCAACCGTGTGTTCTGTGTGTGGGACCGTCAGTCGTCATGCGGTCCTGTGATAATTCGATTGTATATAGTTGTAAATAGATGTTTTGTAAATTCGACCCTTTTCCTGGTAGGGGAGGCCGGCTCTTTGATTTTCCTGTTTTCTCCTGTTTTTTGGTTAGGAAGTTTAAGTAATTTTTCTGTATTTTATTTCTTGAATTTATTTTGAGTAGGTAATTTAGTTTGAACTAGAAGATATTTTGTTTGTTGTTTTAGCCGTGACCTCCCCTAACCCTTCTTTAGTTGATTTAAAAAAAATAAAAATAAAAATAATAATAATAATAATAATAACAATAATAATAATAATAATAATAATAATAATAATAAATATTGTGAATTTTAGTTTGTGACTGACATATGTGCTTGGGAGCTGGGAGGGGACAAAAGTGAGCAAATATTATGTTCGCCCTGGTAAACCCCTAGGCCGGGGCGTAACATTATCTAAAACAATGCAGTGGTGGAAATTAAATGGTTTTTTGTCAAATATTTTTTATGGCTTTTTAAAAAAGTGATTCTATGGGTTTGAGTGTTGTTAATGTAAACAACCACAGTGGAACAGAAAAAAATTAAATGAAAATAATTGAATAAATAAATAAATAAATAAATATTTATTTATTTATAAAAAATAATATAATAATAATAGTATATAATATAATAATATATAATATATAATAATAATAATAATAACAACAAAAATTTAAAGGGTGGTGGTGCAGTGGATAGCACTCATGCCTCACAGCAAGAAGGTCAAGGTTTCAATTCCAACACCAGTCGATGGGGGTGGGACCTTTCTGTGTGGAGTTTGCATGTTCTCTCCGGGACCTCCGGCTTTCTCCCACCAACCAAACACATGCGCTAATAGGTTAATCAGTTAATCTAAATTGCCCATTGGTGTAAATGTGAGAGTGATTGTTTGTCTCTCTATGTCAGCCCTGTGATGAACTGGTGACATGTCCAGGGTGTACCCCACCTTCACCCATAAGTAGTTGGGATAAGCTCCAACGACCCCCGTGACCCTAGTGAGGATAAAGCAGGTTCAGAAAATGAATTGATGAATAAATAAAAAGGAACTCAGTCCAACTCAGCAGGTGAGTGAGCTGTCATACAGACATGTCAATCAAAGCCCGACATGCAGACGTTAAAGTTTTATATGCAACGTAAGACATGATGAAAGATTTAAAGATCGCTGATTAAAAGGTTCCAAATAAAACTAAACCAGAATGACTCGTGGAAAAACAAAATGACGACTAGACAGAAGTTTGATGTAATTCTAAGGGATCCTGGTCTTTTTGGTGCCACCCCTAGTGGTTGTCAGTGATATTACAACTTTAATACTACCAGGTATTACGATCCCGCCTGTGTCACCATGACAACGCTACACTTACTGCACTATACACATGCCAGAGGAGCAACAGTAAAACAACAACTAAAAACTCAATAAAACTCGTCTTCAGAAAACAGATCACAATTCAAGCATCACTTAAATGGACAAATATTAAAAACCAGCCAACAGCATATGCCATGAATAACAACACATATATGATTTCTCTTCCGCTAAAACTCACTGCACAATCTTGAATTTAACTCCGTTTAAGTAGAAAATATTATTAATATGCGTTATTGTCTTAGAATTTTGATGCAACTATTTTTGTCCTATAATGCCCAGTCCTAATTGTATTTTGGTTAATAGTTTGGTTAATAGTTTTTTTTTTGTTTTTTTTTTTGATGATTTGCAAAAAAAAAGAAAAGTGCAGATACACATATAAGTGTGGATTTGTTTTTGTCAATGCAATAACTGTTTTTATATGTTTTAGCTGTGTTTATGTTTTGTTTCTGTTTTTGTTCATGTCTTTTTTCTTTGGATTCCTTGACTCAGGGAAACACAAGAATTCCAATGTACCTATACTGTGATGTATCTGTGCAAATGGCAAATAAACTCTATTCTATTCTATTCTATTCTATTCTATTCTATTCTATCAACTACAGTAATATCACACTTTAAAAAGAGCCAAATTCCAGTTTGACCCTTTTATTACTTTAAATACTTTCTCCTGTATTTAAGTACAGTGTGTACAGTGTGGTCAGACTGTGAAAGGTTAAAGCTTCGTTCAGTTTTACCACTTGGCGAGACTCAACTGGTTTGTCATCAGTTTTTTAACTACTAGCTTTTTAAAGGTACATTAAGGTTTTACTGTCCCACACTGCTAAATGATCACATAATATGTTGCTTAGAGTTTAATAAAGCGGCTGATTAATCGATGGCAGTTATTCAGTGATCCTTTGGCCAAGACAATAGCTTTCAGATCTACGGTTTATTCACTACGTCAAATATATTATTATAGTTTGATAGATTCAGGCTTATATTCTTTCAGGTGACTGAAAAATAACAGTAACATGACAGCTAGAGATGGAAATTGAAAAGAATTTAACGATTCTGATTCCATTATCGATTTTGCTTATCGATCTGATTCTCGTTGGGTGAGGGAATAAAAGAGTGCAAACGGGTGTGTTTGCATTAACTGTCTTTTATATTTCCATCTCTGCACAGAAAATATAACATATACAGTATGCACAAATAATAATAAAAGATAATGCTGGGAACGGTTCTGGGGGGGGGGGGGGGGGTAGTACAGTAAAAGTGAAACTAAAGACACTTTACTAATTCCTCTGTGTCTCCCGTTGTTGTGCACCTCATTTCCTTTCCCCTACCTTCGTAAACTTTTATTTGAGGAGGTAGGACGTTTATTGGGCCCGGACGTTTATTGGGCCCGTTATCAGGGCCCGGAACCGGGCCCTGATAACGGCCGGGTGTTCACTCTGCTGCTAGATTCACAAGTGTCGGCAAGTAGCGAATCAAATACGTGACATTCCTCTAAATTAATCACATGCTGTGTGGACAAATGTTGAGCATATTGGAGGGATTTCACCCTTTTGAAGAAATGGAAGCTTTGCAAGTGTTCCAAGTGGACCTGGTGTCGTCTTTTTAGACTGTGTCTGCTCAACGCCATGTTGGCTACGTTCTGACCAAAACAATGCAGCGTACGTGTGACATCATCACACATGCACAACGAAGGCAGAATCAATAAGCAGAATCGTTACGCAGGCAGGCAGGCAAAGGATTCCAAGAAATTGAGCTACTGGGAACCGGTTCTCAAAAAGAACCGCTTCTCGAATCCTATTCCTAATGACAGCAGACCACCACAATTGGATACATCTCATTATTCTTTGTTATATTAAATGTTTTTACTTTATGTCACATATTAAATTGAATAGACAAACCAGTGAGGTTATCTTTAAATACTTATTAGGTAAATACTGATATTATCAAACTGGTCTACAGGCCTGCATGCAGAGGCTTTCTACGTTTAGCTTGGTTAAATCATAGCTATCCCCTCCTTTCATGTACACTTGTGTCTCCTTCTTCTCCCCGTTCTGAATTTCCCTGTTCCTGTTGTGACCCAGACTGTTATGTTTTCTGTGTTAAATTAAAAATTGAAGTAAATCTATACTGTATCTATAGTGGCATCGCTTTGGTAAAGTAGAGAACCGTTTCATACAGTATAAACTACGTACACTGAACTGTTATCAGGGTTAGTTTAGCCTTTAGGCCTCAATGGTGCACGGGTAGTTCTGCCTCTATGTTAGGAATAATATATAACCTGCCTTAAAGTTGAACCCTGTGCAAGATGATGCAATTGGTTTTATTTTTGCAGTGATAATCTGTAAAAAAGAAAAACTTTAATATGTCAAATATAGAGGTATAATGTATAAACGAGGCAATTAAATTAGGCAATTAAAACTGATACCTTAATTCAGTAATTTGGAGTAAATGTGTGACATGTCACAAATAGTGCAGACCAAAAAAAGGGTTTAATATACTTTAATATGTCAAATATAGAGGTGTAATGTATAAATGAGTACATTAGGCAATTAAAACTGATACCTTAATTCAGTAATTTGGGGTAAATGTGTAATATGTTACACACAGCGCAGACAAAAAAAAAAGGATTTAACTCAGTAAATTGGTACAAGCCTTCATTGGATAATTACTGCAGTGATTCAAACATGTTTCACCTCCAAGAAGTTATTTTACTGTGAATGATGCATTGAGTAGCTTGTCATTTTGTTAACAGTCATGTCAGAGGGTGGTTATGGAAAAGATGTGACTGTTTCATAGAGTCAAATTATTGGTCTGAATCAAGCAAAGAAAACAACTAAGGAGGGTCCTGACACTACTAAAATGTGGTTAAAACAGTCCTTTGTATTGTAAAACCTGGAATGACAGTGGGGAACTATTAAATGTGGATGGAAAAAAATGTCAAATGAGGTGATTGCAGATCATTTAAATGTTTAGATGAAATCAAACTATAAACATGTGGTGCCAGGCACAATAAACCTTTGCATGTATTGTAGCTTATTTTGGAATCAATCCAGCTGATGTCATCATGTCTATGTGTGCTGATATCAGCATATCAATTGCCTCTATATATGTGGTAAGTTTGAAGTAAATTGAAACAAAATTGATATTTTTTATAGACATTTGAAATTTCGCCAGTTATAAGTAAATGAAAAAAAAAAAAAAAAAAAAAATTCATAAAAAATAATATGAACTTTGACCTACTTTTCCCAAAATGTAATTACATCTATTTTGGGTTGCTGGCAATTTATAAACCTAATTTTGTATGAATTCAACCAATAGTTTTGCTGCTACAGACATGTGAAATTCCACCCATTAAAAGTAAATTGGAAAAAAAAAATGATTGAAAAAATTCCTAAACTAGAAGCACTCGGAGAGCGCAGACCTCCGCCAAGGCTGATCAGTGGCGCCCCCCGTGGGCCCCCCCACCCCCGATCACCACCAAAATTTAATCATTTCTTCCTTATAGAAATTTCCAACAAACCCTGAAAATTTCATCCAAATCTGTCCATAACTTTTTGAGTTATGTTGCACACTAACGGACAGACAAACAAACAAACAAACAAATAAACAAACAAACAGACAAACAAACAAACCCTGGCAAAAACATAACCTCCTTGGCGGAGGTAAAAAGTTGAACTTCGACCTACTGTTCCCAAAATGTAATTAGATCTATTCTGGGTCACTGGCAATCTATAAACCAAATTTGGTACGAATTCAACCAACAGTTTTGCTGCTAGAGTGTTAACGAATAAAGAAACAAAGACACAAACAGAACCAAAAACCTTCGGGGGGGTGGTGTAAAAAATCAACATTACAATATGCATAATGTGATTGGGACTAAGAAGCCATGTAGCCTTAAGAAAACCACAGGTGTTCGGCTAATTACGATATCAAAGGGTTTCAATAGTAAAAGGTTATGTGGTTTGATGAGTCCAGATTGACCCTGTTCCAGAGTGAAGAGAGGTGGATGAGGTGATTACCCATCATGCCCAGTGCCTATAGTCCAAGCCTATGGGGGTGGTGTTATGGTTCAGCAAGATAATGTGTCCAAAAAAAATAAGGTCAGATGTTTTTTTTTTTTCCTCACACATTCTAAACCTGAACCCCATTGAGAATCTCTGGGATGTTCTAGAGAAGACTTTATACTGTGGTCCAACTCTCCCATTATCAGTACAAGATATTTGCAAAAATTCATGCAGTGATGGATGGAAGTAAATGTATTTAGAGTGTGGGGCTTCTGTTTTGTGTATGCCATCACCAAGATTTCCTTCATTTTGTCCAGTGCAAACTACACCTTCATAGGTACATCTAGTCTTTAGTTTGAGTGTTGATGTGCAAATACAAATGAATAAAAATCAATAGAAACATGATCTGCGACTTCAGAGTTCAGCTTGGAGTGAAATTTGTGTCTCTGGAATCACCTCATACTAGTGTGACACCAAACATTTGTTTTATTGCCAGTATTTTGCGTATTATAATGACAACTATAGATTTATTGTAAATTATTTACTCTATAAGCCTGAGTTTATGTGATATTAGATCAGAAAAGTGTCAGAGTGGTATTAGATATCACTACAGGGTGTATCAGAAAAAAAAAAAAAACATTTGGAAAAATTACCCCCAGTTCTGCATTTGATCATTTTTGGAATTTTCTTTTATGGACATCAGTAGGTAGGGGATTGGTGGATATTTGTCCAAATTTACAGACCCAGGTTTTCATGCATGAGTGAGCAGGGGCAAATTATGCAATCCAAGTTAAAAGTGGTTTGTGCAAAGTAGCGGTGGGATTTAAATCCAATCAAAGGTCATGGGAGGGGACAATGGGCATCCATCTTGTTTTCCACAAAATTGCCAGGTTACAGCATTAACAATTTGGCCAACATGTCAATTTAATTTCTTTACCCATGGCAGCTGTTCCTGCCTTTCAAAGATAATTCAACTTGTTTAGGCCTGAACATGTCACTGAGGACAGGCCACGTTAGGGTTAGGGTTAGGGTTAGGGTTAGGGTTAAGGTTAGGGTTTGCCCCTGCTCACTCATGCATGAAAACCTGGGTCTGTAAATTTGGACAAATACCCACCAATGCCCTACCTACTGACATCCATAAAAGAAAATCAAATGTGGAACTGGGGGTAATTTTTCAAAATGTATGTTTGTTTGTTTTTTTATACACCCTGTAGTATTGATAACCAAACATACCTTTTAATTTGGACCATCATTCAGGCTGTTCCACACAGTGTGTACCACTCAGCTGGATACTTTTGGTCGTGTACGATCTGAAACAGCTGCTCAGGTGGCCTCATTACTGTATATTATCCCATTACACAACTTCTTTCTTGAGTCCTGCGCTCTAATTAACATGTCTATTTCTCTCTTTTGTGTCAATGAGACCTTTATGTTCCTGTCCTTTACAAGCAGCAGCAGCAGCAGCTGTCACTGTACACTACATTTAATGGCCTTCCCTGGAGGTTGATAAAAGTCAGTAATTATGTTAATTAATACCTGAACAAAGTAAACACCTTTACATCTGTTACTGAGGACATGGATAGTGTGTTATTACATGTGGCTGTTTGGCATGCTCATTTCATTTCCTTCTGTGACGTGAAGACTTATGTAAACAGAAGGAAAAGAACATTTATTGACAGGTGATGCATCATGATAAGAGACAACAATAAATGTGGGTACAGGACTAATTTTTTTTTTACCTGTAGAAATTGCTAAACAGATTCACACACTGATATTCAGCGCCTTCTCCGAGCATAAAGCTTTATGAGGAGGAATGAGAGCTGAAGCAGCGTATTACTAATGTGTGGTTTGCTAATCCTTTCAGACTGCTAAAGAGGCAGAGCCGGCTCTCACAGCAACACAAGAGGGGTCATCGGGATAAAAAGATGTTTGATACCATTTGGCCTCATAATGCAAAGGCCAAACTACAAGAGTCCAGTTACCAATCATTTGCAATCCACCCCTGACCTAAACACAGCTGCCCTTTGCTCTCCACCACTTGTACAGACACTAATGCTGTCACATTATGTTTCTTCCTACCACGAGTACACACCGAGGTACAAGGGCTTTAAACAGAGCACTATTATCCCCTTAAATTGCCTGACAGGGATTTTAAAGCAAACTGAATTTAGCCACATCTTTCTCCTTTGTTGTGGAAGGAGTTATTTCTTCTGAGTTGTAAGAAGCTGTATTGTCTTAAGGAATAAAATTTAAACTACGATAAATAATCTTTATATGTACTGTTCATTAAAGTGGTAGAAATATGACTAAATTACCAGGAAAAATAGCAACTAGCTGTCGGGCAAAAGAGAGCATGGGCAGAGAGATGAAAACTTGGAAAAATAATAGTTATTAAGAGAATAAATATCAGAATGCACTGTACATGGATGACAGGATGATTGGGTTTGCATTAGCAACTTTGCGTACAGTATGCTTTAGAGTTTGCTTATTCTTAAAGGAGTGATATTTTGCTTTTTTTTTAAATGGAATGATGCATTTTTAAACATTTCCCTGTGGTCTACATAAACTGTAAATGCTATGCTTGGGTCTGAATTCTTCATTAATTCAACTCCACAGGTCCATCTTCATTCCTGTTTGTGAGTAATGACACTAGAAAGGTCATTTTGAGTGCTGGCCCTTTAACCCTTTCATGCATGAATTATGAGAACCTTATTGTTGAGTTTTGTTTGTTTTTTTTTGTTTTTTTTGAGTGTTTTTATTCCTTCTTAGGCATGAAAAAACCAATGAGATTCAGGTTTTTTTTTCATAGATTTACAAAAATGTCCACTCAGCTACACCATGAATTTTATTCATGCAAAGAAACATGTATTTAAAACCCAATATGATAAAGTGATATGAAAACAGTGAAATGAAACCATGTTTAATGCAGCTAATCTGATGTTTTCTCACATTTTAACATATTCTAATACCAGTTATTACTCACTTCATGGAGATAATATGCAAAAAATAACAATTAACAATTGATTTCCACTCAAGAACCAATCAACAACAGCAAAGTTACAGTAATGGTATGAATTGCAGTTTATGAGATGATGCATAAATGTCCACTGTGTTGGCTGATATGGAACTAAAACAACTAAACCCATGAATATACAAGAGAACAGCTGGAGAATAGCTGTCCACTGTAGTGACCACTATGTATGAAAGGGTTAAATGCACATGAGCCACTTCACATACCACCCCCTCCAGGTCGTTGACTGTGCTGATCTGTCCTGTTCAACTGCTTGTGTTCGTTAATACAACCAACAACTGAACATTTTAGGTAATCGGCTCAAAGTTTGGACATATTTTCAGTATGGACTACAACCTATGCTGCTGACAAACAATTATGTTGTACTCAGAGAAATGTTCGTCGGAAGTCTGGCCCTTATATGTGCAAATGTCGTGACATAACTAGTTATAATAAGGAATTAAAACAGGTTGTAGAAATCCACTCGATTTTTGCCAAAATGAATATAAAGATAGCTTTGCAGCACCTGGAGGGTTCAAATTCAAACTTTTTGAACTATTAGGGTCCAAATACACACATAAATGTTCTAAAGGCTAATGAAAGTGGGTTTAGCAAAATCTGACCCCTTTAATTCTACTCAAACTTGATTTAAAAAAAAAAACCCAAAACATTACAATTGCTTTAAATGTTCTACAACTACATTTCTGAAATATTTGTCCCATTCTGATCATAAATATTCATTATTAACCTTGATTAACCATCAGGTTTCTTCAGCTGTCACCCAGGAAGAAAAATGAACCTTTAAATTGTAGAATAAGAATGTAAATGTAAAGCATAAAATAAAGATTAATGTAGAATTGACATTTATTATTCTATTATCTATTATAATTATTATTATATATTATCATTCTATATTCTAAATCTGCAGAATTGCTCGGTCCTGCAAGCAGTGGGTGGGATGTGTCCCAATATTTTTGTCCACATATGGAACATACTGCCATTTCTGCCACACTACAACTTGACATTGATACACAAAGTTCAGCTGTTTGACTCCCATTAGTGTTTGGGATTAAATCAAACATATGTTGCGTTCCAGGCCTGTTTTTGAGCCTGTAAGTCACGACTTCAAACCACAACTCACGACTTTATAATGTTCCAGGTAAGTCACACCAAACTGCCTGAACGCAAGGAATTGTGGCAGTTAGATGTAAACAAACCAGCGTGGCAAACCATATGGGGCTTATGGTCATTTACAGTCATTTCTACTGCTTTGCGTATTTGAGGGAAACACAGGAGGAAAAATGGCGCATAAGGCAAGACAAGCTGTTATACCTTTTATGTTACATTATTTGTATATTTGGATTCATATTTGGTATTAATTTATAATTGCACTGAAAACTAGCTAACACTAGAGCAGCTGTGGATAAATAATGTTGGTGCAATACTTTGTTTTAATAACCGATTTGGCATAAACACAGCATCCATGGGGGCCACCATTGTAGTTTCAAGGGCTATGTGACATCAGAGCTCGAAACTGGGAGTACATCGATCTAATACGAGTTCACGGGTGGGAAGTCATGGGTTTGACTGACATTTCAGTGCATTTTCACCAGTAGAAAGTTGGAAAAACGCAAGTTCCAGGTGGCCTGGAATGCAGCATTAGTTCCATCCACACTATTTCAGCACTGGAGTAGGAGATAGGATTATTCAAATAAAGGATATTTTGCCAAAGAGTGTGTTTCCGTCATGGGAAAATAATATGGAAAAGGGTGAAAGTTTTTTTTTTTATTGATAAAAAGAAAAAAATCTATAAATTCTGTATGAAATGCAAAAGACAAATGTAACCCAGCTGATAAATAGGGTCAAAAAAGTAGAAACAATAATGAATAGATTAGGTTAAAATTCTAAGAATAAAGTTCATAAGGATTAAGTTGTGTTTAAAAACTTTATTTTGATAAAGTAAAAGTTTTACTGTATAATTTACACACATGTGCTTTTATTTTGAAAAGCCAATGCTTCGTGACGCACTCAACTTTATTTCCTGTTTGTCGGAAGCAGATGGGAGAGGAGCAGGCAGCCATTTCGCTCGTGTCATGTTAGCCGTTTTCTTTAAGACTGAACTTTACGAAAAGTAAGGAGTAAGTTAATAAAAACACTGTCGGTTGTGGAAAGAAGCTGTAAGGGATGAACTGTGACAGTGTGAATGGTGTTACTGGAGGGAAGCGTGGGAAACGTCGACTTTCCGTCATGTCACCCTGTCTCGGTAAGCTAGCTTGTTTCATTTTTTGTTAGTCGCGTGTTAATATTTTGAGTCACTCATGCCTTAATTAGTTGAAGTTGTGCTTAAAAATAGTTTGATAGAGATGTGAAATGTATGTTTTTGTGTTACTTTATCACATTTAGTAAATTAAAAGCCTGCTGAAAGTATTTTGTTGAAATAAGCTTCCACTTTTAAAGAGAAGGACAGTAAAAACATGTAACTGAAACTCAGGTTATGTTCATGTGTAAAATGCATACCAAGTGCCAATGTCAAATGTTATTCAAATGTTTTAAACTGGAGCTGTTAATATTTTTGGTACAATTGTAAGTTATAACAGTTGTGAATAGAAATATTCTAACTTCATATATCAGTTAAGTATTCTATCTGATTACTTTATTTGGTTAACTGATTGGTATTCACTACTATTCAGCATTTAGAAGCATATATATTTCTGTAATGTGAGATTCTGGCCAGGAAGTTAAAATGTGAACATGTTGCCATGTGAATATGTTAACATTTGATAGATAAAGATAAGTAACCTGCATAATGACAAAAGATATAATGTTTACAAAAGGTTATAATCTGGTTGTAAAATGCAGGTCAAGTTTTGTTGGATTTGAAACTCCTTGAAGATTCACCGATCTCAATAGATGGCGAGCCAACCCCACTGACGTGTTGAGAACTGAATCCTGTCCACTGAAAGGTCGGATGCCCTATCTGCTTTGTGGTAGGATTGTACCAGTCATTCCGCTGGTCCAAAATTGGATGTCCACACACATGACTTTGACTTAAATGACTGTTTGACGTTTGATTTTACGTGTACCCGAGGATCTGAAGAACTTTACTTCATACAAACTCAAGGAAACAAAAACTCAACGTCATCTAGAAGGACTCTTTATTTTGTTTTATATTTTTTATTTTCAAAGGGCCCGTTTATTTTGTATGTTAGTGTATGTATTATGTTCACATATACAATTTCCTAACTAAAGTTAAAATAACTTTACCCTTGGTATATGTGTTGCTTATTGCATCTGAACTGTGCTCCTCATGAACCTAGAGCAAGGTGTACTTACCAGGAGTGGGTTACACAAACAAAATGCCTCGCGTGTGTCCAGGGTGTTGGAGTTCTTAAGTTTTATTATCAGGGAGAAGAGAGAACCCAGAGTCCACATTGACCTGTAGTCCATCATGAAAA
The DNA here is from genome assembly GCF_902148855.1 of Sphaeramia orbicularis. Lineage (NCBI taxonomy): Eukaryota > Metazoa > Chordata > Actinopteri > Kurtiformes > Apogonidae > Sphaeramia > Sphaeramia orbicularis. The sequence goes on from NC_043970.1 coordinate 16,993,591, forward strand.
GTAAGCAGGATGTGCAAAGGGCTTCTTCTTACTGTTTGTCAAGTATCAAATATAAGTTATGACTCCCCCACCCCACCCCCCTGGTCCATAATCTGAAACCAGTTGTAACTACAGTAGTTGAGAGGGATTGAACTTGAATGAGAGCTGTATATTATTAATAAAATTACCTATCAAAGCTTTATTATACTGAGAGACAGCCTATGAATCACACTTTCTCTCTGCAGCTCGACCGCTGATGTGTAACTGGGTTTAAACTTCACATTCGGGCTATAAATCCCAAAGAGAAGAGACGAGTGTGCGGAGCAGCGAGGGCAGGCAGATCACTGTGTCAACATGAGACCAATCAGTTTCCAGTGCCTCTGATTAAATGACCCAGAAAGACCAGTTCCACTCATCTGAAGTGGCACTTTGCATAGTTCAGTCAAACTCAAGTCTTTTATATACCAAAGAAGTGATGAAAGGTGTCTCTTATGGAGTTCTCTCATGTCGTTAAAAAGAATAACACGTCACACACTGTTTCTCAAGTATCAACATGATTAATCTCCGGTGAAATGGAAACACATATGACTTAGAGTTTTGATAAATGAAGGATATCTAACCAGCATGTGTTCATTTGTTCATAAGTAGTCGCTTTTCCATTGACCCTTAAATTGTACAAAAATAATTTGTGCATAAAAATGTACCTAATGGAAAAATGACAATTTTGCCAAAAGTCTCATTTTTCAATTAAAAGTTTTTGCACAGGTAAGAGGTGGTTTTTCAGGTGTAGCGCAAATGGTATATCACGCACAACTGCAATGGAAAGACCTTTTTTCGTAACTAGAGTCAGGTGAATTAAAAAACTGGATGTTCAAGGACATTACAACAAGCGAAGAAGAAGAAGAAACTTGGCGAGGTACAGTATGTGTGGACACAGCAGGAAACCCAATCATTTTTAAATTTAATACGAGATAGAGGGGTAATATATAATAATCATGAATATATCTGTAAATCAACACCATATTTATGTTCTTCGCCATGTTTCTGGAATGACTTCTCGTGTCATCTCGCGATAATAAATAAACAAATCATCGCATTTGAGATTTAATGGAAAAACTGACATTACGCACTTCTGTTTTTTCAACATTTAGTAAGTATTAGTAAAGTTTTGCGCAGATGTCCAATGGAAAAGTGACAACTGATGTTCAGAATTACACACTGAATAAAGCACACTTGATCCTGTAGGTGAGTGTCATTTGCTTCCACTTCACGTACTTCTTTAACTTTTGTAACAGTCACCTGATTTATGCCTAAAAAGGATATTTCCTGTACCTTGACAGATACTGTGAGCACACACTCCTGAGCTACCATAATGCAGTAGCAGCCTTATTTTTTTTTGTATTTCCTTTAAATCTGTGCGCTCATAATGCTCAAGAAATATTACTGTAACCTTTATTTAATCAGGTGCCAGTCACAAACAATGAATTCATTAACAACAGCAGCAATTCCACTTTATGCCAATGGGATGCGATGAAGAGGAAAGTCTTGTGAAAGTCTTTAATCCAGTGTTTTTCAATCTTGGGGTCGCCTGGAATTCAAATGGGGTCGTCTGAAATTTCTAGTAATTGGTTAAAAAAAAAATTTACTAATAAAACTTTTTTTAATGATTCAGTATATATATTTCATTATAATTAAAACACCTGGCCATGGGGACATGGGCAGAACATGCAACGGCCATACGAAAAACTCTGTCACAGTGTGTTAGAAAAAGTATGTTAGTGTAAAAGATCCACACAGAAAGGCACTGGAAACAAACCCAGGACCTTGTTAATGTGAAGGGATAGTGCTAACCACAGCACCAACACGGACCAATTTAATTTAATTTAATTTTATTTTCAGTTACACTTGAGAACATTCATTTGCAAAAGCAGGTACAATTTGCAGAAATCACCTTTTTAACATACCTCCAAAAGTGCAAATGAACACAAAAAACTGCATCATCACTGCATTTAATTGGCTTTCTCTATATTTCTATTCAGAATAATGTCAGTTCCAAATTGGTGAAGCACCAACTGTGATCAGAACATTAAAGCTGACAGTAGTGGCTTTTCTATTGGACATCTGTGTAAAACTTTACCAATATTTACTAAATGTAGAAAAAACAGAAGTGTGTTTTCCATTAAATCACAAATATTATCACGTGACAACATGAAAAGTCATTCCATAAACGTGGCCACAGATTTATTCATTATTATTATACATTACCCCTCTATCTCATACTAAATTAACTGGTGTGTCCACACATAACACACCATGTTTCTTTTCAAACTCTTCTTCTTCACTTGTAACATTTGTCAACATCCTTTTTTTTTTTTCACATGACTCTAGCTGCGGACAAAGGTCTTTCCATTGGAGTTTTTCGTGATATACCAATTTTGATATGCCGGAAAACCACCTCTTGCCAGTGCAAAAACTTTTAATCGAAAAACGAAGGTTTTGGCGAAATTGTCATTTTTCCGTTGGGTGAATTTTTATGCACAAGTAATATTTACGCAATTTGAGGGTCTATGGAAAAGCAATTAGTGATTAATATAAGAATGTGAATAACCACTAATTTTTTTGTTTGTTTATTAAATGTGTGACCCAAAAACATTAACCCACAAAGAAAAAAAAAAACATGCAGCAGTTAAGTTTCTCCCCTAAACATTTCGAGGTAAACTTAGTTAAGTCAGCTGGAAACATCAGAGCAGGACACATTTTCAAGTTCAAAGAGTGGAAAAACTGTAAACTTTTGATCTGTCGAGAAAAAAAATGAATGAATGTTTTTCTCATTTCAGTTTAGGAGAATACCTTATGGTCGCTGCGCTTCTCCAGCTCTCCCCAGCCAACACTTCTGAAAAATGCTGTAAAAGAAACTTACAACACCTGCCCGAAAATGTCCCCCTGTACCAAAAACCAGTCTGACTTCAGAAATATCTTCCGTTGTGTGTTCCTGGTTCTGCAATATTAATAAGTAAAATGAGATCACATAATTCAACAAAATTATTATTCATGAACAGGACAGCAATAATAATGGTAGCTATTTCTTGTGGCTCTTAAAAATGCATAATAATTGGGGGAAATATCACTAAGCATAACTATAAAAGGCTCTGTCTTGGAGTGTTTATGGAGGATGGAAAATGGTATTGCGCATCTGATGCAGGGCCTCCTCCAGGCATCCCCTGATGATGCTCAGCCAAGGTCCCTGTTGAAAAAGGAGGGGGGGAACAGCCCTAAGATCTGCTTTAAATAGGCTCCAGTCCTCTTTTCTTCTATAGTGTACTCAAATCACCAATCCTTCTATAGCTTTCTTCTTCTAAGTGCTTTTCTTCTCTGCTCTTACGCTCCCCACATCCCTCCAGGAACCCCTTTGAAATCATGGTTTCACTGTTTCTCTGTGGGGTTTCATGTTCCGATCACCCCCGTTGTTTGCACTGAACTTCATTTCATTGGTGTTTAAAGTCACTCATTATAATTTATCACATATCTTCTTATCCTTTGCTTTTATTAGTTATGGAATAGAGACACCAGTCCCAAGAGTCTTGAATTTGTACTTTTACTCTGTGGAAAGATCAGCACATGTGCAGCACACTTGCTACCACAGGAAGAACACTATTAACTTATTTAATAGTTATCATAATGAAAGGGGTAGCATACACACAACATTAAAGGTATTTCACCTGGGATTCATTGTACCTGTAGATGAATAGTTATTAGTGAGAACTGCAGAGAGCATTAGTGGTTTTTAAACCCTTGTGAATTTGTCAGTAATTTGCAAAGTTTAGTTGAAAACCACTCTGTGCTTTTTATTGAAGACAGGAATGCTTTGATAATAAACACCCCATGAGAGCTGAGCTTAATTTTTATGTTTTGGTCTTCAGTTTGTCTAGACATACAGTTTCTATCTAGCAGCTTAAAAAATGGAAACCGGAGTGGATCCTCAAGAGAAAAACAAAGCTTTAAGTGCATTTTGTCTCTCTTCACAAAACAGACTTTTGTTTTGTGCACTCAGATGCTTCCAAAGCTGGACTGGAATACAAGTTTTATTTGAAAGGGGTACGATGATGGCTGAAGGTTGGATCCATAAAATACATGAGGTTGTCACTGGGAACAAGCCCATTTAAAACTTTAATGTTCCATGCCAAAAGAAAAGATGCAGTCGGCACTGAAGCTATATTTAATAAATTCAGAAAAGTAAATTAAGAATCAGACTACATGTGAGTTCAATAGAACCTGAGAGGCGATGCGCTGGTGTAGTGGTTAGCACTTACACCTCATACCAAGAAGGTTCTGTGTTGAGTTGACCTGCTCTCTCTGCTCCATCCATCCATCTGATGACAGTACCAAGGTTATTATCGTTAACGAAAACTAACAAAATGACGAAAGCTAGAATTTAAAAACATTTTTGTTAACTGAAATAAATAAAAACTAAAAAGAAAAAAAAACAATAACTAACTGAAGCTGTATTGTGTATATATAAAACTAACTGAAAGAGATACTGAGGTGATCTCAGTGATGAGCACAGCCATGCAACCGCAACCGCACCCCCTCCAAGGACCAGGGGCCAACATAGAGGGCCCCAAGGCCCAGCCAATCAGCAGACACCACAGAGAAGGGGGATCCAACCTGCCCCCCTGAGAGGCGACAGTGTGCCCACCCCGAAGATGGTCAAGGGAGGCCCCAGTTGGAGGCCCCCCAGTGGGCCAGGGATACCAGCTGTCACACCCCTGCTGGGAGCCAGCCACCCAGGGGCAAGCAAGGTGCCGGTCCCTGAGCCCTACAAGTCCAGGAGCCATGTGTCCCCCAGGCAGGGGTCCCACCCAGCACGCCAAGGAGGCCAGGCCAGCCCAGACAGCCACCCACCAAGCGCCCCGGGGGCCCGGAGGCCTGCACCCCCATCCCTGCCCCCCGTCCCACCAACCCCCAAACCCCATACCCCCTCCAGTCCCCCACACAGCCTCACAATCATGTGCACACACACCCACTGACACCCAGACACACACACCACCCACCCCACATGTTCGCCCATTCACACACACCTACACGCATAAACACCTCCACCTATGCCCATACACCCACCCACCTACATGCACGCCCACTCCCACACACCAACATATACAAACACACCCACACATGTACCCACACCCACCCACAGCCCCCCACATCCACCTACACACACACCTGCACATCTACGAGAGTTGGTGTGTTTTTAACCCGAACTTTACCTTTTGTTTTTGGACAATAAAATTTTTGCCGCTACTTTCAGGGTCCAACTCTAAATTTCTTTGAGTTCAGGCCCTAACAGTTTTACTTCTTTCCACCCCTTTTCAGGCTTGTGGTAACAAAACAAACCAGATGTATACAAGTACAATTATGTGTGTACAAGTTTAAGTGCATATGAAAAATTATATATATATATATATATATATATATATATTCATTTTCCAAACTGCTTAATCCTTGGGACGGTTGTTGGGGTGCTGGAGCCTATTCCTGGCTACTAGATTATATATAAATAGATTTCCATGTATGTATGAGTGTAGATCTATGTATGTAAGTGTGTATATGTATGTGTGTGTGCTGGGCAGAATGTGTTTGTGGTTGTGTAAAGATAAAAAAAAAAAAAGAGAGATGCTGTTCACCAATAGCGCTGCCACAAGCCTTGGCAGGAGGCATCGGTCAAGTGCACAAAAAGTATTGTTTACTAATTTGACTGTTTCGGTCACAGCTCTCTCACCCTGGATCCAGTTACCATTGTACCTCTCGTGTAATGTGAGTAGAACAGCGATTCTCTGTGGTGAATGTGTTGTATCTTGACTGCTATTGATACAAACCTCTCATGTTTTTCATCAGACTACATTTAGTGTTCGACTGCATGTTCAGTGACAATAATCTGCTCATGATAAAGGAAGCCCATCACAGCTTTGAAAGGCTTTTATGGGTGAATAATCTGCTCCTTAGAAACCACCCAACTCTCCAGTACCATTATTGAATACTGCGGGTAATTTCTAGTATATGGACTCAGAGACAGCCCCATAATCTCATATATATTAGAAGGGAATTCTGCTGCAAGTCTCGAGAGTAAAAGTTTAATAAAGCTGCATTAATTGCCAAGCTCTCCTTCCTGCTCAGTGTGTAGTTCATAAATTGACAAATAGATTTTCTATTTGTTAAGTCTTTCTCTGAACTTTAAATTACACAAAACAAAAGTAATTGCGATGAGGTAAACAGGCAATTCCAGGATACAATGGGCCTTGCAGTGTTTTCTATTGATTGACAATTTCTTTTCACAGCTTCATCTGCTGATCACAAATAATTAATACAGCTGACAGCCACAGTCCAATCATATGGCTTCTCTGTCTAATAGTGTATAAACTGCTTTTCCATCCATGACTGGCAGCTATCTGTCCTCCTTTACTCTCCTTTCTGCCTCTCCGCATTTACTTTCACAACAGCACATGGGGGATTTGTCCCAACAGATGGAGCCTTTGATTAAATGCTGAACTACACCATTTGTTAATGAGCTTTTAAGTTCGGCCTGTTCAATATTTCAGTTCTGTGTGTTTTAATTTGGAGGACTTACAGGCAATAAAACACCTAGGAGGCACGTTCATGCCAAGGTGGATGACATACGCAAGTGTAGCTGCAGCAACATTTCACTATGCCAGCAAGTCATCATCCCAAATGCAGCTCTTTAAAAGCCCAAATCTGCCAGGTGTAAAGACAGAAATGGGGCCCAGATGAACTCCAGCAGCGCAAGCTTTTAGCTGCAAGCTTCATTAACAATTTTAACACTTAGGAAAAGGAGATAAGTGCATGTGGAAGAGGCACTCTATAGCTACAGTTATCTCGGTGTCTCAATTTGAGCACAATAGTGGAGGAACCCCGATTATTAATAGTAAACATAAGTGATTGGGGTTAATTGGGTCTGTCGTGCTTCATTGGACCGTGCTCTCTGATGTGGACCGGAGCTTTGTGGGATTAAGTGCGACACAGACACGATAAAAGTATGCAGCACTGATTGTAAAGTCATAGGTGTCTCCTGTTAAACAGTGTCTTGACCAGACAGGTACAGACGTACTGTATACGGGATAGAGTAGAAGACTGTGAGGAGTTTATTAATAACTGAAGCCAAAAAAGGAAAAAATGGCTGGCATGAATGTGAGGTTCAGTTTGTAAGGAGTCTTTGTTGAGTACTTCTACAGTGTGCTGTTTGTATATAACTACTCTAGCCAGAGTGTGATTTGTCCAACAACCGGGGGTGGGGGTGCAGTTATATATTTTGGGGTGCGGTCCATAACTAATGTAACTAACGCTGGCATGAAATGAAATTGAAACATTACATACTTTCAATGTCCAACTCTATTCCTCTATTAAACAACGGATCTTACATGAAATTTTCACAAATTCTAACCTGTATCCACTGGACACACAAATGCTGGGTCGCATGAATTTGTCACGTTTAACCGCCCCATATGGCACCCCCAGTGCATGGGGACGTTTGTGAATTCTGAGACTGCCGACAGTTCGGTTCAGGTGAACGTTACAGCCAGTAATGTAGGATGCAGGTGTAAGAAAAGTGTCACAACCTGTCTGTTATTTACATTGGTTGGTTGTCCCCCGCCCCCCGAGGATGAAATTCATTGAGCAAAAGTAGGGATGTAAAAACTAGAGGGGGGGTTGGACCCCCCCATCAAATCGCACCCTGACTATAGCTATGGTACACCAAGAGCTCAAGCCAAGGTAAAAGAAAAATGAACAAAAATATCAGGATGTCATGATACAAATGTTCATGTTAGTTGTCAACAATAATCACAATAAATGTCAAATCAATATTTCTGTTTAGTTTAAGGCTGATTTTTCTTAGTGAGAGTCGGAGGGACTTAATACATGACAAATATATTAGAATCTCAAAGTTGAACATTTAAACCATTTTTAATGATATAAAAAAAATACATTTTGAGCAAAATTAAGAAAATATGCCATATGAAGCTGACATCTATTGTGGCCCAGTGTATTGTCAGAAAACAATCACCTAATTTCAAAGTGTCTTTTGTGTTTATCCAGTGTTGTAAAGTGTAATACAACTGACGGCCACTAGATGCTGGCTCCAAAAAGCCCAGGAGCCCATTGTTATCATTTCACTTTCATTTTTTTGGACTCTATAATGTTTAGTGGTCCATCTTTAAATTATTAAATCAATAAGAGGTCTATGTGTGTGTGTGTGTGTGTGTGTGTGTGTGTGTATATATATAATATATATACACACACACACACACACACACACACACACACACACACATATGTGTTTGTGTTCATATTTGTGCCTGTTTACAGTGTGACTTATTACACTATCACATTGTTTTGTCAGATAAGTGTTTACCATTTTACCATGTTATTCAGCTGATCCCTCTTTGCCAGCTACGCCTTATTGCTCAAATACGGTCACTTCAGGAACCAAATGCAAACAAAAAAAAAAACAAACTCAAATTTAACACAGTACAAGGAGTAGATGTGAGAAAAGTATAAACATGTAAAGAATTATAGAGTGTATATATGTATTTTAATATGCATTTTAGTAAATATACTTGTTTATTTGAATCAATATCATATTAAATTCATTCAGAAAAAATGTTATAATCAATATTCCTTGTCAATTGCCTATTTGTTTAGTACGTATAGTCATGCAAGAAGTGTCACTCTTTCTGAGCTTTATTTCATAATAATGACCACCTCGCTGGTGTAATCCTTTTTTTATGTTTTCCATTTAAGACCCCTCAGCCATATCATCAGAGTGCACGGGTTACAGAAAGTAACTTCAAGTTTTATTTTCTCATTATAGCAAAAAAATTGCCCTGTCAAATTCCCACACTTGTCATACAAACCAATATGCTGTAGAGGAACTATTCACCATATAACTATGACAAGAATTTCACAGTTTGTGCCAATTTAACAGAACAGAAACTGGAAATAAGTCAAGTTAAATGACGACCGGACTGATGAGCAGATCTGAGTGTAATTGCTTCTAGTAAAGATTTAGATTTGTTCAAACTTTATTAAGGATATTACACTTGTAAAAAAAAATGTGCTTAACGGCATTATAAATTAAATCACAGCAGAATTATGATGTAAAACAATACACTCAAACATTTGTAGAAAGAAAAACACTCTACTGGTAATAAGCAATTCTGAATCTGGCTGCTTCCTCCGGCTGTGTGGGTGGTAAGATGGTAAATAAAGTATAAACTGACGGAGACTGAATGTTTTAGCAAATTTGAGTCACTTATAGAAAAGACTGGAATGGTGTCAATTTTTAGAAAGTAATGCAGAATTAATTTTTTCAAGTAATAGGCTAACAATATATGGGAAGTCTCCACAGGGATGAGATGGATTTCAATTATATGGTTTTTGGGGATGGTCTGACTTGACAAAATTGACATTGACATACTTGTACACTAGGGATGCAATGGTATAGGTTATCCACGGTTCAGTATGTATTCCAGTTCTTGAGTCACGGTATGGTTCAGACACAGAGGTTGGCTGGAGCCCGACTGTGTGCGGAAACATAACTGGGAGCTGATGGAGAGCCTTAAAGCTCATTTATGTTAACTATATGTATGAAAATAGGTACACCCATTTCTGATGTTGTCATGCGTCATATACGTTGGAATGAGCGTTTCTCAATCAGTCCACCAGAGGGTGCCTTTTAATTACCATACTGGCCAAATACCATGAAGAAGAAAGTCAATAATAACAAACATAGCGACAACAGAGGAGGTTTTACTAATGTGGTTACTAATGTTAATATTGAGAAGGGTAGTTGGAAGTAGAGGGGCTGTGCTTCGTGTCCGGCTCCAACCAATGACAGTAGAATTCCGTAAGTCATTTGTCTTGCACAGCTCTAATATAAACATGAGTTGTCCAGAAATTTCATTTGAAAATGACAAATGAGCCACACCGCGGTACATGCTCGCAGTGGTGCAGCTTGCCATTAGGCAAGGCAGTCAGCTGCTTGGGGCCCCTAAGCCAGCAGGGGCCCCCAAAGGACCAACAGACTTGACACAAACAGTCTAAAGAATAAGTTCACTACACAGCGGCAGTGAGAAGTTGCAGTAAAAACTAGCCGTCTCAAATTCTCTTAAGGGGCCCCCTGAGTCCAAATTGCCCCTCCCTCACCTGTCTGTCTCTGTCAGAGTGAGATAATGCATGCAGGTTGTGTGCTATGTGTGTGTATATATATATATATATATATATATATATATATACACACACACACACACACACACACACACACACACTGCTTGGGGCCCCAGGGGACCCTTTCTGCGCCACTGCATGCTCGTACCAAACCGTGAGGGGTGTAAAGTTCGGTACGACGTGTACTGTGCTGTCTCTAAGCTAAGTTCATAGTGTAATTAAGTTAAAAGTTAGAAGAAGGGTTAAAAAGTGAATGTCAGTTTCAAAAATGTAAAGTAGTAGTTGCTCTGAGATAATTGATGTTCTGCTGCCACCTACTGGCCACAGTAATTATCCACGTAATCCCACAGGTTAGTCAGCTCAGATGCGCAGTATGAGACAGAGACTTCCTGATAGCGGTTGTTGCTGAATTCCATCTGATATGCTTCCGCCTTGGAGACTGTGTCTGTGAGTAATATGCAGCGATAATCATTAAGGCTTCATACTTTATGTTTAGAGAAATGTCATGTTGTAGACCGCAGCGTGGTTTATCGATATGTTTCTGTTTAATGTTCCTGCTAGCTAACAATTGCTGACCATTTTAGCTTGTAGCCATTTGAATAAGCTAGCACATGTGGCTTATAGTGTTACTCATGACCGCTAATTTGTGTGACATAATTTCTACATCTGTACACTGATGTATGTTTGTGTTTCTGTGTTACAGTTTTACAGTGAAGTGAAGTGATATGAAAGAGTGAAATGACAAGAGTGAAATGAAACGAAATGGAATGTAATGCAATGCAGTACAAAAACCTTCAGTAAAAGACAAAAGACAAGCCTTGTGTACTTATTGGAGGACTTTTCACTGTTAACTAGCTGTCAAGCTTTGCACAAGTGAACACATTGCAGGGGCAGCATATGTACCGTTGCACCCTTAATATATACATTTATAAGACTCTTAAGAAGAATCGTAAAATGTAGACTACATGAAGGCAGCCTCACACATTAGTCGCTTTTCCATTGGACATAGATTAGATTAGATTTAATTTATTGGTCCCCGTGGGGAAATTCGTCTTCACTGACTGAAACATTACAAGAAAAAGACATGACATAACATACAAGCAAAAGATAACATAACAATACAAGAAAAAGACAGCAACATTATACAACACAGACAACAACAACAACAGTAGGGGCAGGCATAACAAAACATCTGCGCAAAACTTTACCGATATTTACTAAATGTCGAAAAAACAGAAGTGCGTAATGTAGGTTTTTCCACTGAATCACAAATGCAATGATTTGTTTATTTATTATCACGAGATGACATGAGAAGTCATTCCATAAACGTGGCAATGAACATAAATATGGAGTTGATTTACAGATATATTCATTATTATTATATATTAACCCTCTATCTCGTACTAAATTAAAAAATGATTGGGTTTCCCAGTGTGTCCACACACCACAACATGTTTGTTAATCTTTGTCGTGGGCGGTCATGGCTCAGATGGCAGAAGGATTGGCAGTTCGAATCCCGCTCTGTCACAGTCATGTGCTGTTGTGTCCTTGGGCAACACACTTCACCCTCCATGCTACTGCTACTCCCACTGGTGTATGAATGAAGTGGTGGTGGTCAGAGGGGCTGTAGGCGCGAATTGGCAGCCAAGCTTCTGTCGGTCTGCCCCAGGGTAGCTGTGGAAACAAATTTACCACCATCAGAGTGTGAATGAATAATGGATCCACCGTATGCACTTTGGGTATGCGTTTATTGAAAAGCGCTATATAATAATCTTCGCTTGTTGTAACGTCCGTCAGCATCCATTTTTTTAATTCACCTGACTCTAGTTGCGAAAAAAGGTCTTTCCATTCCATTTTTATGTGCAAGTTATATTTGGGCAATTTGAGGGTCAATGGAAAAGCGACGAGTGTCTCTGGTCATGCCCCAAGGTTCAGGGGTACTGGGAGTCTGTCTTATGTGAAATTACAAAAATTCTTCTCGGCTTACCAAATAAGCATATTAGTAAAAAACATAACAGTAAATTGTATTATTTATCAACCTACCCCATAACCCTAGTGAAGATAAAGTGGGTTCAGAAAACGAATGAATGAATGAACATTAACCTTTTGTATCCGAATGAATATGTTACTACAATGCAGTTCTGATAAATCCCCTACCATTTCTGGATGGAGGAAGCTAATATTGGGGCACATTCCACTTAACTTTTTGACATGCTTGGCCCATTCTAAGATTGACATGTTCAGCTGCATTTGGAAACCCTTCTTGGACTATACTGAAGGAAATGTGTCCTCAATTCTGTCTCAGGCTTTCATCTGCTCTTAAATGGACTCTTTTTATATATTTATTTATTTATTGGTTTATTTAACAGGGACCATGCATATTTATGAACATTGTTGTGTAAAAAATACACCCATGTAAATATGCCAGAATTAGTAAAAATAACAACTTTTCATCTGCAGTCCCTAGGTAGGTGACAAGACATAAAACAGCCAACACTGATACATCACTCGTTCGCTATAAATTACAAATTTTAAAAATACACATAATACATACATAGGATGATCACAGGGGCATTAACCTATATGTTCATCTCTATACTTACATACAATTTAACAGAGAAAGTGTATGGGTGATGAAATGTATGTATTAAAAATGAGTGCATTTCTGGTTTCTATTATACAGATATGACTGATGGGAATCTGTCTCAATGCTGACTGTAAGTCTCTATTTTTGTTTTGCCTGTGGTGCTGAGCAGTTTTATTTGTTTTGGAAAATGAAAATGTAATGAATATATTCTAAAAAAAAACAAAAAAAAAAGAAGAATTGTAATAACTTTTGTGATTTTGTGACTTTTCTTTGTGCACTGCAAAAATGCCAAAACCTTAGTGGATACACCAAAAACAAATGGAATTATACTGCATTAGCCTCAACATCTAGTAAATGGGTGCTTCTATGAAACTGGGTACATTTTTGGTACCTGACACTTTACCAGCTTTTTAGACCCAATAATAAAAGAGAAATTTAGACATATTTCCCCCCTAATGATGACCTCAGATAAGTGCAAAAAAAAAATCATCCTCTTGCTCTGAGCCATCCTGAAATTAATGAATTGTTAATCAAATATTGGGGCCAAAATTAGGACCAAAATTGGAACATGAAAAGCAACCTAGGTGTCAGTGCATTTTATGTTCAAAACATGGCTTGAAATGATCTTATATACCCCTATAAGTAAAGACATTGTGTTAAATTTGATGATTCTAGTGGTTTTTCTAATCCAGACGTGGCTTTTTCATGAATCTCAGTCTCATTCTAGGTTTTGTATGTAACCCATCGTGTCCACTAGCGTCACATACAGAACCTGCCCATTTAAACACAAATAAATCGCGAGTGATTTTGCATCAACGGTCATTTTTGTGAAACACTCTGCCTTGCATAATTGGTTCAATTCCCAAAATGTACCTTTGAGAGAATAAAAAGATATTCCAAAAAATAGTAGCGCAAAGTTTTCGTGTCGTTTTTACTGCGTTACATGTGGATTTTTGTATAAAAAATATATAGAAATAATATTAAAATGTGTTTTATCTGAAAAATAGTTCCTCTTTTATTTCAGTAAATATTTATTTTTAGAATATACCCAAAGTGCTTCCAAACTTGCTTCATAACATTAGTCTACATCTGGTTTGAATGGTTAGCCCCCATATCCTGTTTTTAGGAACTAGTTTCATAGAAGCACCCAGATGTTAGAGCATTAAAACTCTGGGTGGTAAAGGGTAAACATTACACCTGATTTACATCCACACATTATCACAGTGATTTTCACCCGCTGTTGGTTCTTTCACCATATTTGAGTGGAGTCGGCTCTGATGGGAGAAAAACGCTTGTTGACTTGTTTAAAACAGTGACAATGTTGTAACAAGTTAAAGATAGAGGTGTGCTGCACTCTAATTTCCACTTTTCTTTCTTCATTAACACAAATTGCAGCATGGCAGCATTTTTCATTCTGTAAGACAAAGGAATATAATTCAAAGTCTTAAAGCACGTTCACTTTAAATTATATCAGAGGAGATATTGATGATGTACTTTGGTATGAAAGCTTGCATCTGCATTTTAATTTATCCCAGTAATTGCACATATCACAATAAAGCCATTGTTCTGTAAATTCAATTAAGAAATAACCAAAATGCTTCATCACATTTTCTTTTCGTTTATTTGAACCTTCCATACAAATAAATCCTCCTCAGAATCATCACATTCTGTGTCAAAGTCACTCTTACATGTTGCTGACCTCATGCAAATTTCCTTCCTGATTTACTGCTGAAAACCGTACAAAGTAACATGAAACAATATGCTTTTCATATCAAATAGTGTTATTATAGCATGATGCTGCACATATGTTAGCGTGCTGATGTTTTATATATATATTGGCTTGGGTTGACAAAATGTATTCTGTGAGTTCTGTTAATTTGGACATTATGCTGATCCAGTCCGTCTCCTAAAGGTATCTGTACTGACCTCCATCTACTGATCAGACACTGATTTATACACCTGAGTTTGATGTTTCAGGTGCAGGTTCATAACATAAAGCAGTGCTAAAATGCAGTGTTTTGGTTTGATTTAGTGATTTATTCTGAACGTGCAATGAAATTTAACAATATATATGAACAAGCAAAACATAAATAATACAAAAATCAACAATCAAGACAATCTTAGACTGAAGAACAGCACAATAGTTTTGTTTACATGCCCAAAAAGGGTGTTGTATAGCAACAAAGTAATACTTCACTACTGCGCTCAAGTGTGTTTTAGGAGAATTTGGACTTTGCTGAGTGTTTTTATTCTGTTTACTTTCACTTTTACTTCACTACATTTCCTAACTCAGTTGCGTATGTCTACTCCCGTGCATTTTTAATGCACAGTATTGTTACAAAAATAAATTAAATTAAATGTATGTTTTATTTATTTATGGGACTCACTCCCACAAAACATCCGGAACTTGGACTCAATACAAAATTTCAAACCACTACACAAAACTCATCTGTTCAAACTTGCATTTTCTTGAGCCCCTTTGTTCTCTTTGTTCTTCTTGTTTTGTTTGTTTGTGAAGCATTTTTGAGTGTCCAAGAAAGCGCTATGTAAGTGTGATGTATTATTATTATTATTATTATTATTATTATTAAATTTGGTGTTTTCACCGGTGACTGCAACAAAGTCAGGAGGATGATTTGCCATTGGGCCTGAAGTGCAAATGACGGCCCACACTCAACCTGTCGGCAGTCTGTTGATGTGAGCAGCAGTAATTGGCAGCGATCTCGTAAACGGCAGCATCTATGGAAGAAGAGAAATCCAGAGGAACAAACGAGGGAGGGAAGTAGAGTTAAATGAAGCTACGCCAAAAAACAGGTTGGTATAATGTCAGTGGTTTAGACTTTGAATTCCTTGTTTGCAGTAAATACTAGATACTTAAGAGTTTAACTTGAGTATCATTCCAGTAAGTGACCTGAACTTCAATCAAACTTATTTTTTGTTACGGTACCTGTACTTCTACTCAAGTGTAACTTTCCAGTACTTAATACAACACTGCTAAAAATGTGCAAAATGTGGTGTAACACCGTTGTTTTCCAATCTCTGCTTTCTCTGTCCCCACAGACTGCTTGTAATAATCTTCACTTGGGAGAGCATTCCTAAAATCTCTCAATTTGCAACCAAAATGTGTATGTGTGGATGAGAGGTCCAAACAAAAGAAAAATGTCCACCTTAGTGCAAATCAGTGTCATAAACAAATAAGAATATACTGACATCCATGCAACATTTGCATTGATTAAATATTACAGTTACTGCATTAACCCTAAGGGGACTGAGCCTATTTTGGCTGTTTATGAGTACTTTTGATTTTGCCTTTATATCTCATATAAAGAAATGTTTACTATATCCATGTTTGGTATCTTTTATTTCAGCACAACTTCATCTGTCATCTATTATTTTTTCACTTTAACCTACTATATCAACACCAAAAGACAAAAAACACACAATATATAAAATCCGATTTGAAAAATGTATAAAAGTTATTGCATAAATAACACAAAGATACTTAACAAACCTTTTCAAAGAACTTAAAAGTGAATATTGGTTCCAAATATTAGGTATATAAAATCAAAATTGTAATAAATTAAAACTATACTCGAATATTTGACATAAAAGCATATCTTCACATAGGCGTTTTCTTTGGTCCCCCCTTCCCCCCCAGTCCTCCCGGTTTCCACATCAGGTGGCGGTCATTCTCACCCTTACGTGTAATGTTAATGCAGTCTGTGGATCAGAATCCACAGATTCAGCCGGTGTTTTCTGTTTTGAAAAAGGACGAAAAATGATAAAGGTATGGTCAGAAATATAACACCCCCCACCTCATTTTCATACTTTTACTCACATTTGTTTGCTCCGGTTTCAAAACGTCATATCACCAGTTGTATTTGCTCTATCAGCATCAAATAAAAAGTGGGAGAGTGTTTCAAGGCTTTCGAATGTAATTGCCCCCAGTGGTCTACAGGACCAACTTCTGACATGTTGAAAATATCATGTGATTCAGTCACGGGGCCGTGACTGTGGACCCCTAAGGGTTAAACAGTTAGTGTTTCATAATGCATTGATGTAGTTTTAACTGTGCAGCGGCTCCTGGTGGTCACAGTACTAAGGCATTTCTCTGTTTTTGGTGGTCCTTGCTCCGCTTGACATTCTGGTTTAGTCGGAGCTTTGTGGCGTTTCATCCAAATACTCCTAGCCTCCTCATCTCATATACAGTATGGAGGCTCTGTGCAAATGAAGCCAGATTTCTTGTTTCCTCTGCCTATCTGCTTCCTTGCGGGATGAGCTTTGCTATCGTGCAGGTCCATGTTGAGGGGACACAACCATACGATGAGTTTCTAATCTTGTCCTTGCATACATTCTCTTATCTCTGACCTGCCACTCTCCTGCTCACCTACCAAACAAACCCCCTCTGTCAGATTAGATTTCTCTATATGCAGGAAAGAGAAACCAACTGTCAGAGCTCATGGAAAAACCATGTGGCCATCATTTATGCAGTGTGTTTTTCTTTGCCAGCAGTTTTGTCCTGTTGCCGAGTCTCCCAGGTAACTCTCAAACAGACTGCTGGCACGGCATCATTCACAGGGAAATAAACTCAACTTCATTAAATGAAAACAATTGTACCATGTAAATTTCTTGCATGTTGATTTGTCAAATACCGAAAAGCTCATCTGTAGACAGCCTCATACTTTACTGTTTAATTATTAAGCTGGAGCAGGGTAAAGTTGCCATCAGTCATCGACTTGACTCAGTGTTGATGTAATCCAAGAGGTCATTAGCTTCTCGCTTTCATAGCAGCGATGTGATTTACACAGTACATTATATCCTTCGCCATTATTGATCATTTGGGTTTAGCTTACCAAAGCTTGTGGCCAGAGGATGTACAGTCTCGTATTAATTTCACCATTTATACTTGAGCATCATTCAAGTATGTTTATTAGGAATGTGAACAAATGGAGCGCAGTTTGTCATTGCCTTTCATAAAGACCCCCTTCAGTCACGTTATAAGACATAATAAAGTACCAAATGATGATTTCTGCATTTTTCTCATAAATTGTTCAATGACCTTGTTAAAAATGTGTTAAACTGCATCATTTCCACCACGATTTATAAATCTGGGAAGTCTAAATATGTAGGCATTCTTCAAATATTTGGCAGTGATAGCTTCAGGCTTCCACATCACTTGCAAAAGTTACATAACAGATCACGATTGGCTTCAAGATTTTGGTGATATGACTAATCCTGCTCGTAACTCTGCCCTTTAAATTCAACTTTTTAGTGAGCGCACACACTTCAGCAACACAGTGTCAAATATGCACAGATGTAATTCTGCTAAGTGAAAGCCAAGGATTACAGTGAGTGAAATTACTTGCTTTGGAAAGGACCATGACCTTATGTTGTTCTAGTTTATAACTGCACATGACACAAGCTAAAAAAGTTAGAATTAAATATAAAATGCCTATTATCTACTAAGTGAAGTAGTCTGTAATAGCTTTTTTGCACAACTTTAAATTACATAAAATGTGAGCAGAATATTGGGATTAGTTGTGTCATGAACTTTCTTAAATGAAAATAAAAATCATATTATATTCACAGTACTTTCCAAAATCCTAAAGTTTGACTCCAAATACTCATGATTTTTTTAGACTTGGCCTTCAGTGCTAAATTTCATCACTGGTTTGTGTACTCCAAGCCTCACAAATCACTTTCTTTGCTAGACTGTGCTGAATTTTGAACCGAACATCCAGGAAACCCTAAGGAGAGTTTGCAACATAAAATCATGTAAATAGTCGTTGTTGAGGTCATATCAATAAACATTGAAAAGTGAATATCAAAAATTCATCTATCTAGTAGTTTTCATAAACAAATTGTGATTCTGCATTAGTAATATCACATTCAAAGGTTATGCCAAAAAACTTGTTGAAGATTTGGAGTAAAAACATGAACTTTATGGCCCAGTTTGTAACATTTAGGGAATCAAATCGAATGAATTTAATTTAATATTCAGAAATATGTATTCATTAGTTCATAACAACCTGAAAATACAAGCTGTAATGCTTTCCTTACCTTAGAATGAGTCATTTATATATTTTGCAGAAGGAGTGGGTTGCCTTCCCATAATGCAACCCAAAATATATTTTCTTTTCATTTCTTTTCTTTCTTTGATTCGTAAATGTAACCTACATTATAAACTGCTTGGTGATGGTCTCTGGATAGGTTCTTGTTGATACTGTTAGCATATATTTTTACACGATCTAAATATTAATAATTTGCATGTAATTCTAATTCTGCATAAAAATAGTTTGTAAATGTCTCTTGAAAGCTTCAGATACACAAAGCGTTGTTAAATATATCATAATCTGAGAAGTTCTTGCTTTTCATCTTCATAAAACCTGTTTAATGGTATTTTTTTTATACACATAAATACTCTACATAAGTAGTTTTTTACTTCTTAAGTCTGTTCTTTGTTTCTGGTAATTATCATTCCTTTCCATGGCTGGAAAAATGACTTTGTTTCATCTTATGTAAGATAGAGATTGTGCTGTGACTAAAGGCCATTAAAATATCTAAGAGTACTCATTATACGTGGTATGATTTAAAGAAAAACACAGCACAAAGGTATGATTTCAACACTTTGTTCCACTAATTAAAATGATCTAATCTGATTTCTATATAAAACTCAAAAAAGTATTATGCTTTTGTTTTTAAAAACAGGACAAAATGCCCAAAACTTAATCATAATTTTAACAGTTTGTAGCAATAATTGTTGAAACACTGTCTATAGGAACTTTAACACATGTAGACAATGCATTTATATAGTGAATACACATTATCTGCGTTACATTCAGCTTTAAGGATACCTGTGGTGAATTTTTAGTCGTAGCTTTTTCAAAAGATCACGTATAATACTAACGGTTCCATCAGGTAACTAATGTTCTAACCCGTTTTCAAGTACGTGCAAGTATTAAGACACTGCTCCATCATGTTACCTCCTTCACAGGCTGTTCCAACACCGGTAGTTGTTGTTTTGTCCGATTATCTGGGCTGTGATGAACTGGTTGGCAGACACCACTCTAAGATGACATGTTATTGGATCTAACAAGTGACCATTTACAGCCTTTTTCTTCAAAAGTGAAGCCATAGTTTGGTTCTTGAACAAGTACTTTCTACTCAGTCTCGCTCACTGACTGCTGCTTGTTTACTTGCACTCGATCACCCAGAAACAACGATGGTATGTCACTTCCGGCCGGCAATGGCTCCTCCCTGTAGGTTCTGACCCTGTGTGTAATTCTTGTAATAAAAAGGTCCAGTGTGGTGCATTTATGGTCATTTTTAACTGAATTTGTGCTTATATGTAATGCACAAAACACAATTAACATCGTAAGCATGACCAGTGCTGGTACACTTTAATACTAATAATACATTTTATTTGTGGGTGCCTTTCTAAACCCACGGTCACTTTACAGAAACAGGGTTCCTACAGGTTTAATTGAAGACATTTTGAGACCTTTTTAAGACTACTTAGAACAGAATGTAATTCGCAATTTCACAGCCATACTGGAAAAAATTTCTGACTCCTAGAATTTAGAAAAACTTATTTATTTACCCCAATGCCTCTATCCCCACTGTTCTGAGTCATTTCTCATGAAGGCAGTGTTTTTCAACCTTAGGGTCGGGACCCCATGTGGGGTCGCCTGAAATTCAAACCTGAAATTTCTAGTGACTGATACAAATAAAAAACAAACCTTAATAATGAAAAAAAATATATGGTGAATGGACAGAGACAATCCCAATCCATAAAAGACATGACAAACTGTGAAGCTGAAACTGAAGCGCTGTGGTACTGTTTATCTTTCAAATGTTCATTGTGGTCAGTTTCAGATGCTGCAGCTCTTTCTTAATTCATAGTCTGAGTTCTTGTTTTTTCAGTTGTAACCCAGCTGATAAATAGGGTTAAAAAGTAGAAACAATAATAAATGGATCAGGTTAAAATTCTAAGAATAAAGTTCATAAGGATTAAGTTGTGTTTAAAAACATTATTTTGATAAAGTAAAAGTTTTACTGTATAATTTACACACACGTGCTTTTATTTTGAAATGCCAATGCTTCATGACGCACTCAACTTTATTTCCTGTTTGTCGGAAGCAGATGGCAGAGGAGCAGGCAGCCATTTCGCTCGTGTCATGTTAGCCGTTTTCTTTAAGACTGAACTTTACGAAAAGTAGGGAGTAAGTTAATAAAAACACTGTCGGTTGTGGAAAGAAGCTGTAAGGGATGAACTGTGACAGTGTGAATGATGTTACTGGAGGGAAGCGTGGTAAATGTCGAGTTTCCGTCATGTCACCCTGTCTCAGTAAGCTTGATTGTTTCATTCCATGTGTTAGTGGTGTGTTAATGTTTTGAGTCACTCATGCCTTAATTAGTTGAACTTGTGCTTAAAAATAGTTTGATAAAGATGTGAAATGTATGTTTTTGTGTTACTTTATCACATTTAGTAAATTAAAAGCCTGCTGAAAGTATTTTGTTGAAATAAGCTTCCACTTTTAAAGAGAAGGACAGGTTAAAAACATGTAACTGAAACTCGGGTTATGTTCATGTGTAAAATGCATACCAAGTGCCAATGTCAAATGTTATTCAAATGTTTTAAGCTGGAACTGTTAATATTTTTGGTACAATTGTAGGTTATAACAGTTGTGAATAGAAATATTCTAACTTCTTATATCAGTTAAGTATTCTATCT
This sequence comes from Sphaeramia orbicularis, assembly GCF_902148855.1. NCBI lineage: Eukaryota > Metazoa > Chordata > Actinopteri > Kurtiformes > Apogonidae > Sphaeramia > Sphaeramia orbicularis. The sequence continues at coordinate 17,015,127 of NC_043970.1, forward strand.
GATTACTTTATTTGGTTAACTGATTGGTATTCACCACTATTCAGCATTTAGAAGCATATATATTTCTGTAATGTGAGATTCTGGCCAGGAAGTTATAATGTGAACATGTTGCCATGTGAATATGTTAACATTTGATAGATAAATGTAAGTAACCTGCATAATGATAAAAGTTATAATGTTTACAAAAGGTTATAATCTGGTTGTAAAATGCAGGTCAAGTTTTGTTGGATTTGAAACTCCTTGAAGATTCACCGATCTCAATAGATGGCGAGCCAACCCCACTGACGTGCTGAGAACTGAATCCTGTCCACTGAAAGGTCGGATGCCCTATCTGCTTTGTGGTAGGATTGTACCAGTCATTCCGCTGGTCCAAAATTGGATGTCCACACACGACTTTGACTTAAATGACTGTTTGACGTTTGATTTTACGTGTACCCGAGGATCTGAAGAACTTTACTTCATACAAACTCAAGGAAACAAAAACTCAACATCATTTAGAAGGACTCTTTATTTTGTTTTATATTTTTTTATTTTCAAAGGGCCCATCTATTTTGTGTGTTAGTGTATGTAATATGTTCACATATACAATTTCCTAACTAAAGTTAGAGTAACTTTACCCTTGGTGTATGTGTTGGTTATTGCATCTGAACTCTGCTCCTCATGAACCTAGAGCAAGGTGTACTTACCAGGAGTGGGTTACACTGTATTAATTGTCAGCCTTGTAAATCCAAGCTGTACATATTGTGACCAAGGAAAATAAAATTCTCCCTTTGTGCTGTAATCTACACCTGGCTTTTCTGCCTCCGTCCATAAAAATATACATTATAGAGACTAAATGTCGTCTAAAATTAACATTTATTAATTATTATGTGATGAAAAACAAATGAATTTTAGCCAAAAAAAAAGTCTCCGTTTTGAATGTCTGGGGTCACCAGAAAATTGTGATGTTAAAGTGGGGTCATGAGCCAAAAAAGGTTGGGAACCACTGGAGTAGGGACTGAAAAATTACTGATAACTAGTTGAACAAGTACAGTACATGGCAACATAACTTAAAACCTATTATATCAAATTTAATACATTTAAAGACTTTTTTACATGCAGATTTGTAAATTCAAGACTTTTAAGACGGTTTAAGACCCAGGAACCCTGAGGACATAAGAGTGAAAACAATTAAAAAAAAAGACAAGATTATAACACAACAGTAAACTAAGTACTTCACTCTGTTTCATGAGGATGAGATCTGTGGCTGAACCGCAAATAAGGCAAGTCTCATTCTGTTGATTTTTCTATTTTTTCTCTTCACTTCTGTTGTTCTGTTGTGGTTTGAGGAGTGTAGAACTTTTTGCCCACATTTGTCCTGATAGGATGTTTTATTTGGTTCACACATTGGTTTTTACTTGTTGCATATATGACAAAACCATAAAAAATTGCTCTTCTCTGCACACAGAAAAAGCAAAAGCCAGAAGCATTTTTCATTTACACTATCAGTGTGTAGTCTTATCCAAATGATGGCTTATGTATACAGTATGGAAGCAAAACCACTTTTTTTTTCCTACAAGAGTCTGATGAGTTTTGCAAATACTGTCTTTGGTTTTGTATACATTTTGTAGTTAGTATGTAGAGATTTGTAAAAAAAAAAAAAAAAAATAGCCTGTAGTTTCAAAGATGGTGTCTAAGCAATCAGAAAAAAAGATACCTGCCACAGACTAGATTCAGTCCTTACAGAATAAACTAACTAACATCAGCATGGTGCTGTTTTCTGATTTCCGTCTCTGAGATATTCACACATGTCCACATTCCGCCTGCAGGACTCACAAACATATACTCCCCTCTTCATCACTCACTGCGTATACGTCAATTCAGTTTCAAATATGCTGACAAACAGATGTGATGGACACACTGTGAATGCAAGTCAGAATATTTCATCATGTTGCCACAGCGCTGAAGATGCCATATTCAAACATGTCATATCCCATATCAGTCACTACTGCTGTATATGGGGGTTTGGACAGTGCTATGAGCATCAGAAAAACCTCTCTATTGACATTGTCCTCAAATAGCTGAATAGAATTTAAATTAGGCCATGATTTCAATTTCAATTTGATTCAACCTAGGCAGGCACACTCCATGTCTGTATGCTGATTGCTATGAAATGCATGAATGGAGCACAAGCAGCAGCTCATCTTTTTTAGAGAATCAAGAAGCTTGGCATTTCTCAGGGGTCATTACTGTTCATCTTGATGATTATAAACCAAAAAAAAAGGAGAATCAAAATACACACAGGGGCTACGACAAGTCAAGATCAATTCATTCTTTGTAGAAAATTACAGCTGCTGAAGCCAAAGCAAGACAGAGAAAGATTAGTTAACGTCTCTAAGCAACAGCTCCATTTAAGCCTCAGTCAAAAGCTTCTTATGAACGATGGGTTCGTACGAATCTCCCAGTTCATGTGAGTCCTGGAGTTTGTAGATACTTGTGGAGGAAGCAGTAGTTTCTTATGGCCATCTTATGAAGTCCATATGGCTGCCGCAAGAGCAGCTTGAGGCTTCCATGAGAAAACGTGATTTTGTGGAGGGACATTCTAAAGTGCTTAACATAAAAAAACAGCTTAATGTAGTTTAACACCCAGAACAGTGATCAATCATCAACAAAGTTCGTGTGGACATCTGTAGTCATGTCCACTTTCACCCCTGCAAAAAACTTAACATAGTTTAATCTGAGTGTTGTTTTTTTCATTCATTTATTTATTGAACTGCGCAGTCCGGTCGCGGAGGCGCTAGAGCCTATCCCAGCATTAAAGATGTCCACACATAATTTGGGAATTATTGATGCTCTTTTAGACATTAAACTATGTAAGTTTTTTTTTTTTTTTTTTTTTCCCCCCCATTAAATGTTTTAGAATGTGCATTTTCTGTGTTTGGGATCGTGCGCTGTCCGTGGTGCTGAAACACCATTCCTGTGACGTATTAGGGAAACTGAACTGTACTGTTAGAAATTAGGAGTCATAATAAGACATCAATTTAAGAAATCTGAAGTTGAAGGTTTAAGAATAAAACAAAGATACACAAGAATAATAGAGGGAACTGAACATTAAAAACACTAACCATCCGTTACACCCATTCTCTCCATCAGCCAGATCCTCATCACCTGGGTACTGTGGACTGTGCATTATATCTCAGCAGGTTTGGTGTTGTTTTTTCAAGCTTATTTTTCTGTTAATAAAACACTATTCTTTATATGTTCTGCATCGTGCGTTTGAGTCCAGTCATTCACTCCGGCTTGACAGTTTGTATTCGACCTCTCTAAGAATGGCACGAATGACAAACTACCACCTTACGTCCACCTTAAGAACACCGTGCAAATCTCTGTCTGTGCATTCATTCATATGAACAACGTAATGTGTTCTTGAGATCTACTTGGGGCCACCGCAGGAACATGAGGGTCCTGGAAAGACCTCCTGATCCACGAACGTCGTGCGTTGTTCTTACGTAGTTCATAAGGCATTTGTTAGTGCGCCGTGCGAAAGGGGGTTTTGTACTGCGTTCGTAGAAAATCTTGGACAAGATCGCTCACCTGGCTATGAACTTAGGAATGGTCCACAAACACTCCATGAACACACCATTCTTATATGGCCGCCTTGAGATAGTCTTACAAAATGGTCCATAAATCATTCACACAGTGTTTGTAGCTATTCGTAGTGACATTTGTGACTGAGGCTTCAAGAGTTCTGTCTGAGAAATGTGCACCTCACCCTGTATGTGACGTCACCCCAGCAGAAAGCTCAGGATGGTTCAGAGGCTCTGTGTGTGTGTGTGTGATTGTGTGTAGGTGAGAAGGATTACAGGGGTGGGAGCTCCCGGGAGACTGAAGAGTAGTAATAGTAAGGTGGAATCATGTGAACATCATCTCAAATAGCTACAGGAAATCAGAGCACATGAAAGACAAGAGATGCACTGGTGTTACAATTGAGAACTGAACTGAGAACAGTCATTTACAAATCCCAGATGTCTGTCTGTCTCTTGACAGTAGTTGTATATTATAACTTTTCAAGGGGTTTTGAAGATATGTTCCACCCAAAATACTCAGTATGCTGGCATGGTAAGACATTTCAATAGTAATACAGTTTTTTTTTCCTTGTGCAGAGACCTTAAGGTGAGGTCAGGGATAGATATGCAATTTAAAGTGATTTTTTTTTGATCCAACTCGACTGAGATGAAGTGATATATAGCACCTTATTATGATGATGATAATTATGATTGTAATAATAATTAATATAGCACCTTTCACACTAACATACCCTTTCAGAATCAGAATCATCTTTCTTCACCAACTACATTAACACATAGTGAACACCTCACTAATGTTCTGTTTTCTCTCCTGCTGTCAGTGTTCCTGGAGCCCATGACTGTGGGCCGTCTGTTCTTTGGCCACACCTCTTATGGGAGGGGCTTGAGATTATAGAAGGTCCACTTCAGCGGGGGTGCCCTTGCTCTCTCTGACTGAGCAGCCTGTTGACCTCATGTCCAACACAAACATATTGTTTGGTTTGTTCCTTGGTTTTGTTTGATTCACACACAGACCTCACTCACCCAAACATGGATTACATTACTGTTATCTGCCTTCTACATGCTGCATTTTGAGTTGAATGTAGTTAAATAAAGTAATTATTGTTAAGGGAAACGGGGGTATTGTGTTTTGTTACACTCATTGAGCCAAGTTTGTAACAACATACATGAAATTCTGTACTGGTAGTTCTCTAAATTATAAATACAAGACATATTAAAAAATGTAAAGAAAGTAAAATACAAAAAAAAAACTTTATATACATAATGATACAGTGTCAACTCATATACAGTTATAGTGCAATTTTTTGTGCCATTGTGGATAACGAGATAGTGTTAACTGAGTCTTTCAACACTAACACTTTTAGCCTTTGTGTGTGCGTTATATCCTTGTGTATGTTTTTACTCCAGCTCACTGTCCAAAGACATGCATCACATAGGGATATAACGATTATCGGTATAATGATAAACCGCGGTAAAATTCCCGACGGTTAGTATTACCGTTTAAGTTCTAATTATCATTAAATCCATGTTCAATTACCGCACTTTGAAAACATAGTACATAGTACTACTGCTCATTTCCTGGAGAATTAGTGGCACTCCAGGCGCGCATGTGCAGTTGGCAGTGTTTGGCTTCTGAAGGCCCCTGCACGGACAACGCTCCAAAGATCCAGGATATCGGGTTCCCACACAAACTGGGTACGAGTGCATGGACCCAGTATGAGCGCATGGACACCTCCATCCCATACATCTCTCTCTCTCTCTCTCTCTCTCTCTCTCTCTCTCTCTCTCTCTCTCTGTAACATTGTGAATGATTTGATCTGGAAAATGGTCAATCAAGCTCCACTATGACCTGTCTATTTTTTTACACACTTAAAAAAAACACTCAGGAAACAATAGGAGAATTGATAAGAAATTGGAATGGTAAGCAGAATCGACAATTGCATTGATATTGATCAAATCCTATCAATAGTGCAGATATCTCTTATAGTCATAAGGTGCCATCTGGTCAAAATCAACCACCTCTGTCCCTCACTTACCCGTCACTCACCCCCCCCATACCACCTCTATTCTCGCACACAGCCTCATAACCTCCCGCCTCGACTACTGTAACTCCCTACTATTCGGTCTCCCCCAAAAGTCCCTCCATAAGCTGCAACTGGTCCATAACTCTGCCACCCACATCATCACCAAAAACCCCTCCTACCACCACATCACCCCCATCCTCCATGAACTACACTGGCTCCCAAACAGAGAATTGAATTCAAACTCCTCCTGTACACATTTAAATCCATCCATGACCTAACTCCTCAGTACCTGTCAGACCTCCTCAGTTTCATCACTCCAGCCTGTTCCATTAGGTCCTCCTCCTCCATCCAGCTCACTGTGCCCCCTGTCCGCCTCAGCACCATGGGAGGCCGAGGCTTCAGCCGCTCTGCTCCCCAGCTCTGGAGCTCCCTCCCACCATCCATCAGTAACTGTGACTCTCACCCCAAGTTCAAATCCAGACTCAAAACTCACCTTTTCAGAGTAGCCTACCACCATAAATTTTACTCTCCATTTTACATCTTCATTTCTATATATTGCAATTACTCTTTTATTTATTGTTTATTTCCTTGTATTTTATGCAGTGTGTTTTATCTTGTTGTACATTGTCCTTGGGTGTCTTGAAAGGTGCTTATAAATAAAATGTATTATTATTATTATTATTATTATTATTATTATTATTATCTTTAATGCACATTTGTATGTTTGATGTTTACATGTTAATATTTTAATGTTTTTGCCAACAGAGAGTACATTGTACATGTTATTTTTTATGTTTTTTACAAAATACAACTTGTGTGTGTATAAGTACTTTTGAGTACATTTCAACAATACCGCGGTAATAACGATAACCATGAAAATTTTGGCCACAAGAACCGTGATATGAAATTTTCATATCGTTCCATCTTTAGCATCACCCATAGGTGTTAATGTGAGAGTGAAAGTTTATTCAACAGCTCAAAAACCGGATGAATGAATGGATACTAACACACTCTTTAAAGTATATCAGACAGTAAAATTAAATTAACTCCAAAAGTTGCCACTTATTAAAATTCTGCAAGACTATTGCATCAACTTGATAACAAATAGTATATAAAAAGTCCAGTTCATATGATTTATGTTGCTCTAATAACAGACGATTAATACAGTATTCATAATTATGTTTTCATTAGTGTCATTTACTGGAAGTAATATATCTGCAGAGGGAAATTTTCTACCCTGGAGTCTGCCATATTTCTACAGTAGCTCACAACAGACCTGGCATCCAGTATGAAGATGCATTACCATCACATACCAGTGTGAACCAGAGTTAATATCACTTAAACAAAAGAGCCCAGGCTCTAATGAGGGCTGTTTCCACCCACCGTGGGGGGTGATGCAAGGATTATTAAGGTGCATCTGCAAACACTACACTAAAGATCACTACTTTTTACACACTGAGTCTTTAATTTACTTGCTTGTGTTGTGGATGACCTGATATACCCAGGCTCAGATCCATAAACCATCCACCTCATCCTTCACAGTCACTCTATTCTCTTTTTATCACTCTATTAATTAGCCTATTCTATTCTTATTTCCAAGAATTAACAGTAAGTATGAAATCGGTTGTAGGAAATGCAATGGACACTGAGATGTGAGCTAACGTAGTGAACTGGAACAATGTTTCCCAGCAGCCTGTGTGTTAAAAGTATCGTAAATTAAATACAGCACTTTTTTCTGTGGTTTATCGGTGGTTTATTGCTTTGCTATAGAACATTTAAATGATGCAGGTGTGTGAGTTTGATACAGCCGGTTAAGGTTTAATTGTAGAGTTTCATTTTGTGATGTTTAGCACATTTTATGGGTATGTTTGTGTCTTTTCTGTATAAGGCTTCAACACAATGGATGAAACTGAAGAAGCAAAAGAATAGTGATATATTACATCATAATAGAGTGGTCCATTTGAGTGTTTTTGTTTTTTCGCAGGATGGTATATGTGTGTGATGTTTGGCTTGGGAATCAAAATCTACTTATGCATTAGAACCAATAATAAACGCCGGGTACCTGTAAAAAAAACCACACTTTTAGGTTTGCTTATCCATCCTTAACCCTTTCATGCATGAATTATGAGAACCTTAATCAAGACTTTTTTCCTGAGTGTTTTTATTCCTCTTTAGGCATGAAAAAAAACAATGTGATTGAATTTTTTTTTAAATCAACCTGTTTTTCATGGAGTTACAAAAATGTCCACTCAGCTACACCATGAATTTTATTCTTGAAGCAAAGAAACATGTATTTAAAACCCAATATCATAAAGTGATACGAAAACAGTGAAATGAAACCATGTTTAATGCAGCTAATCTGATTATTCTCACATTTTAACATATTCTAATACTAGTTATTACTCACTTCATGGAGATAATATGCAAAAAATAAATATTAACAATTGATTTCCACTCAAAAACCAATAAAGAACAGCAAAGTTACAATAATGGTATGAATTGCAGTTTATGAGATGATGCATAAGTGTCCACTGTGTTGGTTGATATGGAACTGAAACAACAAAACCCATGAATATACAAGAGTAAAGCTGTGGAGAAACTGTCCACTGTAGTGACCAGTATGCATGAAAGGGTTAAACGCAGACAGAACAATTGAGAATGTATATTAGTCAAGGTGAAAACTGCTCTAGACAGACTTTTACTATTTAAGGTTTTTTTTTTTGTTTATTTTAAATGCATCAGTGTATTGTGGGTTTTATTGTGTGTTTTGTAGACAGTAATTAAGTATATAAGTAATAGCAAAACAGACAAACCCATCAAATCCATCATATCCTGAGAAAATATGATGGATTTAATGGGTTTGTCCTCATCAGGAAACTGAGAAAACCAATAATTTTACAATTAAACTCGGTGATATACTACATATTACAGTCAAAGATGGAAGTTTACATCCTTTTAAACTAGGGATGTCAACAATTAATCAACTATCAATTCATTGTTGATAAGAATTTGCTTGATTTAATTATTAATTGTCGGTTAATCGCCCTTTTTCTACAGCAGGATTTGTGGCGTCGACAGTAGGGGACGCCACTGCCCAAACTAGGCTTCATTGCTGAAGTTGAATAACGCTGCAGCTGGGATAGTGATAGGGTATTTTATGATGAATCAGGACACTGATACTTCTTAATCTTCCATTGATACATTTATTAATTCAGATCTGGGAGAACATGCAAGCCACATGCATACAAAGAGTCTCAACTCAACTTTCTTCGTCTTCCCCTTACATAGTTCCATGGTGTTTTCTCCACCAAGCCTTGCATTCCAACTAGTCCACACATCTGGAACTCTTCCATACATCAACCAACATTCCTAGTGTACTGTATTTCTTCTCCATATGATCTCTCGAGGACTTCTTTCCACCCGTACACACAAATTAATCACCTTACAGATAGGTACAGGTAGTGATGCAAAGTCAGAAATGCCCATTTCTTCTAAACTGCTCCACTTCAGATCCATTCATTTTGCTGAATTTCCCTGCAGAATTTATTTAGTTCTGCTCCATAAATGTCATTTTCTGTACTGTATCCAATGGTACAATAAATCAATCATTAAGAAATGTGACATGCTTTTTCATGAAGCATATAAACAATATTTAGCTTTTATTCTTATATATCCTATCGAAAGAGAAATTAAGGTTCTCAGGAAAATCTGTTTATCAACTAATCGTTAATCGATCGATAAGGTCAGGGCCAGGTACACTTCATTGTACCCTGGGCAACAATATTCAAGGGCCCCATCATCACAACCCCAGGATCCCTATAATCTGGCAAAATACAGAATAAGTTCCAGGAATATATGTAAATATACCCCATACTTCAATATCTAACTATTATCAATTGCATTTTCATGTACAAATGTGTAAATGCTCGTAGAACTACACGTGCACCACTATAGCCTCTTGTCAAGGCCACTCACTTGCATATGATATGAAAACAAAACACATTAGCATCAGTATAATCTAAAATTGATCCACTACATTAGAAAGAGAGGGAAGTGTCCTCCATTTTCACAAAAAATAAATAAGAAACCATTTCCAAAGTATCCAGTATTTATTTAAGAACACTTTTTGCCAACACAGATGTATTGAATCGTCAGAAAAAGCCCACAGACAAAACACAAACATAATCTGATAGAATCAGATATGAATTTTAAACAGAAATCCCCTCGTCATCTCAGAATTCAACATGAGAGTTAAAGTAAGTGCAATGTAAACATCTTGAAATCTGCTTTCTCTCAACAATAAACATATCTCAACATTTTCATGGAGCCACCACAAGGAAAAAATAAGTATAATGCAGTATAATCTGCTAAAATAAACATTTTGGTCCCAGTTTAACTTTTAAACAGAAAACACATCACAATTCAAGGCATGTCAAGGCAAGTGTTAAACATTTTAATACTAAATACTACATATACTAAATACTATAAACATCTGGAAAACCGACAATTTCTCTCAAAGAAATACTTATCTGACCAATACAAAACTTCCCACTTAGCTGCTTCTCCATGTTTGCAATGTTTTGATTCACGTATGTCGCGTAGTTCTTGACGTCTCACATCCTGCTCAGTGCACGCACGTTGATTTGCGTCACCGCTGATTCGCTTTTTGGACTGACCAATGAGGAAAGGGTCTCAGCTCACGGTCACAGACAGCAGGAGCAGGGTTTCTGTGCAGTGCAATGGCTCCGGACAGTTTCATTTATAAGGAAAAGATAACCAGATATTTTCGTTATGCCCGAGCTACTCAGGGCCCTTCAGAGGTCGCGGGCCCTTGGGCAATTGCCCAGTTGCCCATATGGTTAATCCGGGCTAATGATTAATGGATTAATCGATAATTTACATCCCTATTTTAAACACAATGTGTGTCAATGTACAGCAATTTTATGTATAGGCATAATTGTGAGTGAGTATATATTTATCAATTTAGTGAAAAGACTGAAACAGTGCAAAGTATTTGTTGAAAATATAAGCATTAATTGTTAAACATCAACCCTACAGGTAAAGATTAATGAAAAAAAAAACAAATCTCATTATTTATACAGTAAGATATTAAACATGTCCTCCAGTTATACTTGGCACTGAATAACAAGTCGTGTCATATATGCTTTTTCCCTCAAGTTCAATGAACTCTTTAAAAGTACTGTTAAAATGACTCTCCTTCACTTCACTTATGAAAAAACTCAGAATCTGAATATATAAATATGCATCTCTAAACTTTAAGTGCTATATACAACTTTACTTCTCTCCAAATACTCTGAAGTTCAGAAGTTCAAGCTTCCACATTATACTTGTCAAAGTTACATACAACATGGAGGCAAAATTACCAATGTTTTTTTCACTCGCTTCAGGGTTTTTGCTGTTGCTAACTTTTTAATTTGACATAACTCAATCATATCCATCAGCCAAATTATAAGGCATAAATAAACCTGATAACCTCGATGCGCTCCATTAGATGTTCTATGTTCTATTATTGGTTTCAAAAATATAATAAACCCACTCGTTTTCCATTTCATCTTTTGTTTAAACTATCTCTAATCATGCAGTGGATAGAACAGGTTTGTCTGTCAAAGAAAATAACACATCACTGACATTATGGCAGAGGAAGTCTGCAAAAAACATCTACAATAACAAAGATCCTAATGACTGTCCACATTTGTTCACACTTCTCTTTAGGTTTTCAGTTCATTATATAGAAAGACACACGATAAAAACTGTAAAATTCACGTATATTAATCAGTTGAATGGTGAACAGTACAAGTCAGTTACAGATGTATGTTTCATTAGGCTACAACTATGAATGAACAGGATATTGAGGAAATAAACTATACATAAACACACATGAAAAATGTAATGGTTTTCCTTTTTTTTTTTTTTTTTTTTTTTTCCAACCAGTATATAATTCCAAAATAGTTGGGCCTATCAGGTGAAATGCAAATAAAAACAGAATGGGATGATTTGCAAATCTCATAAACCCACATTTTATTCACTACAGAGCATAGAAAACAAGTCTAATGTTTTTCTTGGTAGTTCTTCTCAGTTCAACTGGACTGGTTTATCTCTTTTGAAAATGAAGTCTCTTGGATGAGAGTTTAAACATTTTCAAAAGAGCTAAACCAGTCCAATTGAACCAAGAACAACCAAGAAGAACCTGGGGAAACGAGAAGTCTAATGTTCTTTGGTTGTTGAAGTAGTGTTTGTAAATTGCCCATAGGTGTGAATGTGAGAGTGATTGTTTGTCTGCGATGAACTGGTGACATGTCCAGGGTGTAGCATAAGTGGCTGGGATAGGCCAGTGACCCCCCGTGACCAGAGGTTGCGTTAAAATATTCCATCATTTCTTTAAAAGATGACGGAAAATTCTGAATGCTGTCTGTCATTTTGACATTAAAATACTGAGGATAATCAACCAAAGATTTCCACACAACACTGTGAACAGAACTTGCTCGTAGGATCGCTGGTCTGTCTGTCTCTTAACAAGGCACCAAACAGTCCATAACAGTACCCTAGAGCCTGTATAGAACCCCACAGCACCACCTTTTCACGACTACGCTGAATACAACACCGCAGAGTTCTGCACCGGGTCGGGTACCGAATGGATGGTTGATCCACAGCTGGGTAGTTTTATACTGAAGTGAACTTCACCTCTGTTTACATCTGGCCAGAGACATCTTTTTTTTTTTTTTTTTTTTTTTTTTTTTTTTTATGTTTTTATTGAAAAGTATGGCACAACAAAGACAAACTCAACAATTCAGGCAGTACAAATCTGACAGAAAAATATAATAGTCAATGTCCTGTCAAAAAAAACCCAAAAAAAACCTGAATTCAGAGCCACACTTAGCATTTTTCTTTTTTCCTTTTTTTGAAAAAGGTGTACAAGAACCAAACCCACAATGAAAGTAAAAAAAAAAATGAATAAATTAAAAAATAATAATAATAATAATAAAAATAATAATTTTACCCTGAAAACCAAAAGTAAAATCACTCATGTACAGGAAAGAAAATTCTGTAGTAAAATGGATATGTGTTCATTTATTTATTCATTTTCTGAACCTGCAGTTGGGATAGGCTCCATGCAAGGAATATATACATATATATATATAAATACCAAAAAACAAAAACCAAACAAAACAAAAAGCTAGACACATCCACACGCACCCACAAAAAAAAAAAAAAAAAAATGGGGGGGTCCATTAATCACAAGAAAAGGAAGGAAGTGATTCAAAGAAAGTTAAGAAGTGCTGCCATTTATTACAGAACTTAGAAGGGATGCAGAGACACCACTGAAAAATGTGCATATTAGTGATGTATTGATGGCGTGTGTTTTAGTTAAAAATAAAGACCTTAAAAGTGAGTTACACTGTGTGTTTAATCACATGTCGGGTCAGGTTGTGGGTCTAATGTAGGCAGGCAGGTGCTGGTTTGAACACCGTTACTTCTTTCCAGTGACTGACAGTTAGTTCACCTGTAGTACCCCCCCATCCATTTGATGGCCAGTGTGCATATTAATCCCTCTGTCAAGTCTTGTCTGATTGTTTAGCTGACTTTAGCCAAAATTATATGCTACTTTGCCAGCGCAAAATGTCAAGACAGCTGAGTTTCCTTAGTTTTTTAAAAAGCCCAGTAAATGTGACGGCATTGATAAACATGGTGGAGGATGAAGTAAGTAATGGTGATACTGTTTATCAGCCAGCAGCATCTACAGCAGTGGTTCCCAACCTTTTTTGGCTCGTGACCCCATTTTAACATCACAAATTTCTGGCAACCCCAAATATTCAAAACAGAGACTTTTTTTTTTGGCTAAAATGAATTTGTTTTTGATCATGTAATAGTTTGCTATACTAACATTAATTTTAGACAACATTTAGACTATAAAATGTAAATTTTTGTTTGTAACTTTTAATTTTTGAATTTTTTAAATTATTAGAAATTTCAGGCAACCCCAGACATTCAAAATGGAGACATTTTATTTGCTAAAATTAATTTGTTTTTGATTGTGTAATAGTTTGCTATAATATGTTGCAAATAAACATTAATTTAGGACACATTTAGACTATATAATGTGAATTTTTATTAGTAAGTTTTAATTTGTTATCAATTACTAGAAATTTCTGGCAATCCCATTTGAATTCCAGGAGACCCCATGTGGGGTCCTGACCCCAAGGTTGAAAATCACTGATCTACAGTTACTGCATCACTGAGATGTTTTTGAACATTAAATACTACTAAATATGTCTCATTATCATTGAAAATTAAATTTGAAATGACGGATAATAATGTGTTACGATGGAATTTTTACAACCCTGTCCCTCAAAATGACGGACAATAAAAAATATCTAGCACAACCTCTGCCCATGACCCAAGTGAGGATAAAGTGAGTTCGGATACTGAATGAGTGAAAGCAGTGTTTGGTGTGTTCCAGTTCTATGTTGCCAGGAACAAGTAGATTGGCTTCAGCATCTTCAGTCATAGCAGGGCAGCAGTTAGACTGTTAACACTTCTGACTTCACTTCTCTTGCCTTAAGGCCAGCATCACAGGGTTTTCGCAAGCAGGTGGAATCCACAAATACTCAACCCCAAAAAGTCAAAATTTTAATAAAAGATTTTAAAACAGATGGATTGTCTTACAGAATACTTTAAAACAGCTTCAAGTGCTGCTCAGAATCAACAGCCAGACCTGTTTATTTAGTGTTTGGCCTCATCGAGTACTAATGCCTGTGTAGGTGTAGGTCATCTGCATCATCTTGACCACATGTCCAGCATCAGAATCCTTTAAGTTATTTTAACACATCATATCATGGACTAATGGATAATATGAAGCAACATGAGACATTAACTACACTGACCGGCCACATTATTAGGTACACTTCTTCAACTTCTCATTGATTACATGGCATGAACTCAGTGCCATTATGTCAACATGGTCCAGATGATGTGCTGAAGTTCAAACCAAGCATCAGAATGGAGAAAAGAGGTGATTTTATGTCAGTTGTTGGTACCAGATGGTCTTGGCTGATTATTTTACAAACTGGTGATGTATCAGAATATTTTTATGCACAATCAAGAGAAAACATCCAGTGAGCAGAAGATCTCTGGATGAAAATGCTGTGTTTATATTTGAGGAAAATGACTAGACTAGTTTGAGCTGAAAGAAAGACAAGAATAACTCAAAGAACTACTAGTTAGAGGAATTTACCGACCAGGTAAATTGTTCATATTTATCTTCGCTGGAATCAAGTTTTCTCTGTTTTGCGCTGCATGAGCACCTGCCCATGCACCAATGTCTCTTCAGGTGTTTGTACTAACACAAAAAGGTTAACTGTGTATACTGTATATGTGAACTAATGCTATGTAATGTGTGGGTGTAGCCTTAATTACCTCCGCCAAGGAGGTTATGTTTTTGTCGGCGTTGGTTTGTCTGTCTGTCTGTTCGTCTGTCTGTTTGTCTATGTGCAAGATAACTCAGTAAGTTATGGACGGATTTGGATGAAAATTTCAGGAAATGCTGATACTGGCACAAGGAACAAACGATTAAATTTTGGTAGTGATCAGGGGTGGGGGGGTGTTGAGCCGCATTATGTAATAAATTTCCATTATGTAACAAAAGTTCAAAATGTAATAAGAATGTCACGTCATCTTGTAATAAAGCCGCATTATGTAATAAACTGACGCATTTTGTAATAAACTACGTCAAAGCATTATATAGTAAATTTTTTTCACATTATGTAGCAAGTAATTACAATTTGGGAAATTTATTACAAAATGCACTTGACACATTTTTATTTTTAAAAAAAATGTAATAACATGGTTCATTATGTAATAACAATCTAAATTAATATAATTTCAGAGCAGTTTAGAAGAAATTAGTCACAGGAGCTACAGGTAATGTAATCAGAACTTTAACCACACAGTTTAAAGATTAATTTAGCACATTACATTTTCCTGAAAATAAAAATGTGTCAAGTGCATTTTGTAATAAATTTCTCAAATTGTAATAACTTACTACATAATGCGAAAAAATTTACTACATAGTGCATTGAGGTAGTTTATTACAAAATGCGTCAGTTTATTACATAATGCGGCTTTATTTCAAGATGACGTGACATTCTGAACTTTTATTACATAATGGGAATTTATTACATAACGCGGCTTTATTACAAGATGACTTGACATTCTTATTACATTCTGAACTTTTATTACATAATGGGAATTTATTACATAATGCGGCTCAACAGGGGCCACTGATCTGCCTTGGCGGAGATCTGCGCTCTACGAGTGCTTTTCTAGAAAAGTCAGCACAGACCTCCGCCAAGGCAGATCAGTGCCCCCCCTCACCCCCCTCACCGGATCACCACCAAAATGTAATCATTTGTTCCTTGTGCCAGTATCAACATTTCCTGAAATTTTCATCCAAATCCGGGGCATTGATCTGCCTTGGCGGAGGTCTGTGCTCTCAGAGTGCTTCTAGTTTTTAAAATGTTTCTAATTTCATGAATGCTGGCATTTTACATCTTACCCGGGGGACAACAGTTGAAAAATAGCTTTTTTGCAAATACTGGCACATTTACAGAAATGTTCATTACTGTGTACTGTCCCTGCTAAATAAACAAACAAGCAAATAAATACATTTAAATTTTGTAGATAGCACAAAGGGTTCAGGAGTTATACTGTAAAGTACAAAATGCAGCGCCATTATTAAAAGGTGGCGTTAGCAGGGATACTGAATGAACACCACAGCCTGCCTGGGTATTGTTGCTGACCGTGTCCATTCCTTTATGACCACGGTGTACCCATCTTCTGAAGACAACTTCCTGTAGGATATCACACCACATCTCAAAGCTCATCACATCATCTCAAACTATTTCTTGAACGTGTTATTGAGTTCCCTGTACTCAAATGGCCTCCAGAGTCACCAGATCTCAATCCGATAGACCACCTTTGGGACGTGGTAGAAACGGGAGACTCACATCCTGAATGTGCAGCCGACAAATCTGCAGCAACTGTGTGATGTCATCATGTCAATATAGATAAAACCTCTGAGGAATGTCTTCAGCACCTTGTTGAGTCTATGCAACAAGGAGTAAAGGCAATTTTAAAGCCAAAAGGGGTTCCAACCTGGTACTAACAAGGTATTTGTCAATAGAAAAGCCAGGAAATCAAACTGTTTTGTATGTTACCAAGCACTGACACCACACAATTGTGCACCATTTTTTAGACATAACATACATACTTAGTGTCTTCACATAGAAATCTTTAGGAATTCAGAAAGGTGTCATATGTTGGGTTGTGTTATGAATGTTGCATCTGAAATCACCCCATAGCAGCATCCCTCAGCAATTTCATCTATACAAGGACTAGCATTGAAAATGACAAAAGAATCAGCCTCGATTTAATAGATGGCTGCATCTACAAAACAAATCTGTTACTGCTGTTAAATTTCCATTTCAAGTCACCTCAAAGTACGGGTTTTTTTTCACTCATTGTATCTAATAACTGACAATCTGTTGTACATATTCTATAATTGGCAATGCATCCACTCAGAATTATACTTAGTAATTTTGCTCAGCTACCCTTGAAACCAATGGGAAACTATCTTGGCATGTCTCAGTGTGAATATTGCCAACTTTTTCTGGTGGAATGACTCCTTTTTCTCCCCCGCTATGTTAGACATTTGAGGGCTTTAGTTTATTAAAAACTCACAAGCATCCAACTTACAGGTAGTGGTATATGGCGCTGTGGGAATTTTACGGTTATGCAGTACATTTTAAAATGTACGGGAAAAAAATATAGAGCAATTTTCTTGTTTGAACTTTGTTTCATCACTGTCTGTATTCTGCAGTGAATTCTGGCTTTGCTCACTTTCTTGCACATTAGGCTATGTATTCAATCAATCATTCATGAATGATTCACTCATTTTTTTTCATGGGTAAGAGCGTGTTGCTGAAGAGGCAACCTTGAGCTGAAAACATGTCTGTATTTCAGCAGGAAGACAGTGGAGATGCTGAGACTTCTCTCCCAGTCAAAAGGAATTAATGAGTCCACGTCTTACTCCCATCTCAGAGTACTGTGTGCGGTTTAAATCCTGCTCACTGAGCAAAACTACAGCGATTCATAATGATAATGATATTAGTGCTGTACTTTTCTTAACAATTTTACAAAGTGCTGTAATTATGTCCTGTATTGATCAGCATGGTAAATGCTGAGCAAAAAGAAATTGAACCAAAGTGTTCAATTAGCATATTGCACAACATGCAGGAGTATATTTGAGCACTGCACTGTTCTGAGCGTTTGATTGGAATCTACTTAGTAAGCATTGATTCTTAAATAGATTGTGCTTTCATGCACTGAGCCATTGCCATTGTCACTTGAGACTAGCATGAATCAGAAAAAAAATGACTGAGTCGTGCGATACATCTTTTTTTATATACAACTTTCTGAAACAAAGCTTTGCTACATAAACACTTTCTAAATGTTTGACAGCACACAGAGACTGATTTCAGCAATAAAAAAACATCTCAAGTAATGATCACGTGGATGACAGATGAGATCTATTTTAATGGTTCTCCCCCATTGAATTACACTGCAGCATGTGTTGTAAAAAAAAAACAACAACAAAAAAACACACTAAGAGCTGATGTACTTCAAACATCTAACCTTTTGTTTCTGTCTCATTCCCACCTCCAAAAGAGAGAAAACATTTTGCATCACTGTCAGAAACCATATGCAGCCTCAGAGACTTAAAGACATCCCATCATCAGTATTTATTTTGGTGCCGGGAATTTTACTAATTGAAAGTGACATAATAGGGACATGCTCAGCAGTTAACAAAAAGTGTGTGGGTGTACAGTGAGGAGAGATGGTTGAAGAGGTGATGATCCGTGTGTATCAGCGTCGTCAGACGTCAGCTGATTGACTGGTATTTCTGACGGCGACGGACTTATCACGCAGATCGTTTGTGACAGAATATTTCGACAAAGCCTCCAAAAATACAGTGCAGGTCTTTAAAGGTGCCCTGCCACACAAAACCGTTTTTACTTGTATTTTTTTTTAAATATGTTCGGTCCATAGGTGTTTGTGTTATGTAGTGAATTTGAAAATGAACCTCTACCTCCTCTGTCTGCTATTGACACTGAAAACAAATAAGCGGAGAAATCAGGTCAGTTATTAAAGCTGGTCAGTGTGACGTGTTAATGCTTGAGCTCATTACTATTCATGAGACCATGCGCACAGAATTCATCTAGCTCAGTGACAGTTTTCGTATACAGCAAGCTGGGCTGCCGTAAAGGGGGGGTGAACATGACAAATTCATGGGGCCCATAGAGCAGTGGAGGGGACCCAGTGGACACAGGTTTGGAGTTGTGAAAATTCCGTGTAAGGTCTGCCGTACAAGAGAGGCATAGAAGCTGGGAGTCGGACGTTCAAAGCATGTTAGGTTTCACTTCACGCCAGTTCTTCTACTTGTTGTGCAGGTGTAACGGGCACCGGGCTACAGCACCCGCAAACAGCTATAAGGATCCGGAAATACAGGAAAAGAAGGATGAGACAGGCAAACGTGGCTTGCTTCTGCTAAGTCGTCTGCATTTATTTTCAATAACATTCTTTTACTGTGAGCATTGTCTGTTTTACATTTTAAACCAGTTCACGTCACTGTATTTTAATTGTCCCTTAGACATATTTTTATGTTCATAAAACAAATATAAAATCCACATGTTGGATTCAGTCACAAACACATTTCAACTCTGTGGCACATTAACATCTCTAAAAATAACCCTATGGTCATAATACTGCACCTGTAATGCACAGACTCAATACCATTCGGTACCACTCAGACTTGCGCTTCTACAGTTGTCAGCAAATAAACACTTTGTAACCCTTTTAACTTGTACATAAACTCTTAGTACACATTTTAACTCCATACATTAGATCTATTCATTTCTGTATTTAAACTGATTCTGCTAGATTTTTTATACAATTCAGACATCACTTTAACCATCAAAACTGACAAAATTAATCAAGGAGCCGAATGAGAAATACTCTTAACAAAAAACTGGGAGATGTGTGGCCCAAACTAATATACTTCAATTAGGTAGATGTCTAGCTAATAAAGTAAATGAGTACGGCGTCTTCCAGCGGGCTTTCTATACCACGTTACAATGGATGGAAACTTGGTAACCAAGGCATTTTTTCCATGGTAGAATTTCAGACATTACCACAAAAGTAAGGAAATATGTGAGGCAGGGCACCTTTAAAAGACTTTTTTTTTTCACTGACATTCAGTTTGATTGATTTTGTGACCCACTGCATTTTTCCTTTTAAAGTCAGTATTTTTGGTTAGTTTTCTTTGTGTTGATGGAATTTATCAAACACATACAACACTAGAAAAAATTCTTTTAAAAGCGTAAAGCCACAACTGTCTGTAATTAGAACAACACTGTGTGACAGTACAAAGGTCTCTCTTATACTTTTCAGTCAGTCAGAGGCATATCAACAGCACACGTTACACTGAAATCCAACTTCCTGTCAGCTCTAATTTACCCTCTAGATGCCACTAGAAATGCCTTCATAATGACAAGTAACATCAAAATAACAATTATCTGAATAAAAATGTTAATCATCGGTGTTTAATTAGACGTACTGCTCTGCAGCACAGCTCGGTTTCAAACTTTTCAGACTATTTCAATCCTCTTCAAACCCCACGAGCACACTCGTGGCGGGTGTGCTTTGCTGATTGCCCAATCAGAGCACAAGTGCGTCTGAATGCACACTGGATATTATGGCTGACAGTATGCTAGTTTGCCGTGCCAACCATGGAATTACATTTTGTTGAGTTGAGCTGCTCACAGAGAGGAAAGAGATTTGTTTACATGATGCAGCCCTCCCAAACAAATGTTTAGTTTTGTTGGTTCTGAAAGGAACACACTTCCAAATCACAGCCTTTAGTCAAGAGAGTGAAAGTAATAAATGAAATCCTCTGTCAAACAGAGTGTACAACAGGCCTGCAGAAGCCGCTGCCAATACTATAGTTTGCAAGTATCAAACAGCCATATTTAGGGCTTTCAGATAGCTGTTTTCTTTAGACAACGCCTCTCATATTCTGCAGTTAATTACAATTTAAAGCAACAGTAAAGAAAAAAATTCAAAACCCATTTTTCCCAGTTTTCTGTGACCTTGCAGATAATTTTGGTTTTATCTTTAAAATGATTTTAATGAATCTATAATTTCTGGTTATATTCCAATAATAATGTTGCTGAATGTTGAAGCTGCTCAAAGCACTGAAAAATTACATAGAAAACATTACTCGACTGAGAATGCCTCCAGAAATAACAGCTACATCCGTCATTTGAAGAAAAATCCCAATAGTAACTTATAAATGTTGTGTTTGTTAACGTTCAGTTGACAAAGATCTTTAGCAGATGTTACATTTGTTGTAGTGCAGACAACATTTCTTTGAACAACTGGGACAAATAGCTTTTCTGCCTTTAGTAAAACAGATGTCAAGTCTAAAAAAAAAAAAAAAACTGTTGCATTTGTTGTGAAAATAACTTTTTCTGCGCCTTCAGTTATTCACTTTCAGTCAGTGTCAGACATTGATAGAAAAACTAAAATTAACTGGAAAAACTAATTTCACTACTTGTGGAATTTAAAGCCACATGTAATTCCCATTTTGATTCTCAGTGGACCTTCTCAGTTTCATGAAATACAAAGAATATCAGCTCATAAAAAAAAAAAATAGTATTGTCTACAAAGATATAATCTTTAATAAGCTAAAGACTTGAAGCTAATATTTGACAATGAAATTCATCACAGAGCTTTTTGTCACTGTCTACTATTTTTCCACCTATTGTAGTGTGAGCCTCTTGGTTGTTTGGTCATGTTGTGGTGTTTGAGCAATGTTTTTGTAACAATGCATTGTGGTTTAGTGTTTAAAATTATCATTCTGTGGTCTTTACTTACAAATGAAGATAGTATCAGTCTGATGGCATAATTATAGGGTCAAACTCTTTATGGGGGGAAGGTATGATGGATGCGAGAGGCAAACTTAATGATTCCCTGCCTATAGATATGTGGAAATTAACACTGTAGACCTAACCACAATCTTTTCCAAACCCTAACCTTTTTTGAGTGCAACCTTAACCCTATCGTATGGCATTATCACAACCTAGAACAGGGGTCTTAAAAAGTCTTTAAAGTCTTGAATTTACACATATGCATTTAATACCTTAAAAAAAAGTTGAGCAAAGGTGTTAAATTTGATATGGTAGGTCTTAAGTTGCTTAAACTTGTTCACTGTATTGTATTTAAATGTGTCTGTTAAATGTCCAAGCTGCAAAGACAGTAACATTAATCTACTCAGTTCCACCCGTTCCAACCCCACAATTTATATTGAAATTAGGAACCAATTATCGCTAACTTTGCAGCCCCCGGTGAGAAATGATCACAGAAGTGAAAAGTAAATGGTAAATGGACTGAACTTACATAGCACATTTTATACACCTTAATGGTGCCTAAAGTGCTTTACAATTCCTCACATTCATCCATTCACACACACATTCATACACCAGTAAAAAAGTAAGCATGGGGAAGTGCAAATGTAAAAATGCCAGGTTGGAGAAAAGATCATTCTCAACCTGGATGATACAAGTGGAGGGTTTGAAGTAGGGATGTAAACAATTAATCAACTATTAATTAATTGTCAATAACAATTTGCTCGATTAAATTACAATAATTGTCAGTTAATTGCCCTTGCTACGGTGGTGTTTGTGGTGTCAACAGTAGGGGGTGCCTCTGCCTAAAGGCGGCCTTACACTGTGCGAGTTTAGAGACGATTTCTCACTCGTGCGACTCTTTCTGGGATCGGGCCCGATGTGCCTCTGATCGTGTGTCGTGCTTCGTGCAGTGTACATGGGGTAAAGAGAAGCGATTAGCTCCTCACGACCACCTCACGACCAGCAATCGTGTGTTCGCAAGGAAAACGGAGCTGTTTGAAATCCTGCTCGCTCCTTGTGAGTGTATCGGACTGTCAAAGCAGTGCCACGAGCCGATGTGCCTCAAATTCTCACACTGTGCATGCGCGAACACAGACACGTACAGTAGCGTACAAGCTAACAGTAGCTGGCTATTGTCCTAGTGCAGTTTAGCTGTTGCAGCTTATCTCTAGTTCCTGCTGTAGGATGACAGCCCATACTGTCCACGTCTGGACAACCAATGCCTGCACCGAACACATCGCTGTCTTTTCTTCTTTTTTGATTCCTCACAGATAATGGCACATATTGCCAAAGCAGCTCGTTGGTTTTTGTTTAGCACTACCATTTGGTGGCTCACGCCAATACACAATCGTCTATGCACTTTCGGATTCCTTGGTATTTTAACGTTGTATTTCCGGATACAACACTCGAATGTGTGGTGCGTCCTCTGGTGTATGGTCCTACAGTGTGAGCAGTCAGGTCGCATACGAGCATCGGCCCGTACAGTGTGAGAACATGAATCGTGAGCCTGACTGTACGACTGATTCGTACAGTTTGAGATGGAGCTGCGTGCAACGATCAAAATAATCGCACAGTGTATGGCCGCCTTAAACTAGTAGGCCTGTAATGGTACACAAAATTTTCGGTTCGGTACGTTTTCGGTTTTGAAAGCCACGGTTCGTTTTTTTTTTCGGTTCGGTACGGGAAGAAAGAAAGCCCCTCAAAATGTCTTTAATACATTTATGAATTTTTGAACATTTTTTCCCCCAATTTTTGGACACAATAGAATATAGGAAAACAGGAATAATATAATTCTGCTGCTATAAATCTAATAGAAAATAAAATAAATTATTAATGTTACTAAATGTATTTAAAACATTAGTATTGCACTTTTCCCTGACAGGTAGTTTTGAACAAACAAAAAAAATCTAATCACAGTTCTGTCAGTCCACATTCTGCAGAAATATATCAACAAAAAATTTCTGCATGAAGTGCAACATTAACAGGAGGGTAAACTGGTATTCTGTTTTAACAAACTGAAGAGAAACATTGACAACAAAATTAACCAAATTATTTATTTTAAGACAGCTAACAAACTGTTTAGGCCACTTTGTGTGTGTGTGTGTGTGTGTGTGTGTGTCCGCGCAAGGTGCAGTTTGTCTAGGGGATGGTTTGTTTGTTGTTTTTTTGTTTTGTTTTTTTGATCAGAGCTGGGGGGGTGGGGGGGTGCGGTCCGGTCCGGTCCATAACTAACGCTGGTGTGAAACGAAAGTGAAACTTTATTTTTATATACTTTCGACGTCCAACTCCAAGTTCTGTTCCTCTGTTATACAGCATGTGTGAGAGAGAGACACAGACAGAGCTAGTGTGTTTTAGAACTACCGTAGTTCGTAGGCGGTAAACAACGTCCATCTTATTAACGTCTGTTTCCCCGTTGTTGTCTTTCACTTGAACCTGAAGTGATCCAAACAGGACTGTACTCATGGTGGAGGGTCTTCAGTCTCTTCCTTCCAGGTTCACATCATATTTGTTGTTTTTTTTAACCTTATATCAGCTGTTATTTCATATTTTGGCTTAATGTGTGCGTCCTTCAATATATCCGTGTGAAACTTGCGCGGATTTAAAGTTCCGCATCAAACAATGTCTTTCGTTCCTTTTTCTTTTTGTCAACATACTGTGCCGTTTCGGCTGTACCGAAACAGTTCGGTTCAGTACGTGTACCATTACAGGCCTATAAACTAGGCTTCATCGCTGAGGTTGAATATCAGGGTGTCCCCCTTGTCCCCCTGTCCCACACCTGTCTGAGGGCTACCAGCTTGTCTGCGCTGCGACACCGTTGCCGGAACCGGGATAGCCAGTCACCAAACCAGATCATGGCGTTGATGAGTTAGAATGGCTTTAGGGACATGGTGGAGCGAAACACAGACCGGCCTGTGTGTGTGTCCCACATGGCCTATTTGTGGGAGCAGTACATCCCTGTCAGAGGAGGGGCTGGGCATCTCCCAGCTCCTTGAGATCCATCCCCCATGTGAACCTTTCTTCTAAACTGCCCCTCTTCGGATCTATTTATTTGACTGAATTTCTCTGCAGAATTTATTTAGTTCTACTCCATAAATACCATTGCCAGTACTGTATCCAATGGTACAATAAATCAATCATAAAGGAATGACATGCTTTTTTCATGAAGTATATAAACAGTATCTAGCTTTTATTCTTATAGACCCTATCAAAAGAAAAATTCAGGTTCACAGGAAAATTGCTGCTTATCAATTAATCATTAATCAATCGACAAGGTCAACCAACTAATGATTAATGAATTAATCAATAATTTGCATCCCTAGTTTGAAGCTCGCTGGACCCTGTGCAAAAAAATAAATTCAGCTTGGGATGATGGGAATCAAAGCGTTGGAGGAAATAAGTACATTTTCCTAAATTCTAGGAGTCACAAATTTTTGCCAGTATGGCTGTGAAATAGGCTGTGAAATGGGAATTAAATGCTGTTCCAAGTTGTCTTAAAAATGTCTTAAAAAGTCTGAAATTTAACTTGTAGAAACCTGTAGGAACCCCGTAAATGCAACAGTTTTATTGCAGATTATCTGCAGTATTTTGTATCATTAGTCCTGCCTGTAGTAATGCTAATATAGATTGTATCAGCCAGGAAACATATTTGGTCGCTGAGGTTGGAGGACTTGCAATTTTAATGCTTTTTTTCCAAAACCGTTAGCAGTCTATGTATAAGCCAAAAATCATTGAACACCTTTTTGTAAACCTAGAAGGGCACTTAGGGGTCTTGGCTGTGGTTTTGCGCTCTCAAAGTATAGTAATTCAATACAATGTCCCATCTCACACTGTTATAAAAAGCAAGTAAACATTCCAGACTCCAACCCCTCTGCTCCAAAAATAAGGGGCTTCACTGTTGGCTCATTCTTAGCTTTTTCCACTGAATAATGAAGGCCAGTGTAGTAGTCCATTATATTCCTACCAACAGACACATCAGCTGACAAATGTAGCCAATAATGGACTAAATCCAATCTTTACTTGTGTAGTTGACATTTGATTTAAAAACTGCATTTAACGGTTGCATTGAAACAATTTTTAAGCTTTTGTAGAAATATGCTGTTCATATGTTGCATTACCCTGATGATGCACATATTGGACGTTTTCTTCTAATACATGGTACATGGTTTTCCTGTATCAGTATAAGACAGCTCCCAATCAAGTTTGGGCACCTAAAATCAATGAATGTAGAATCAATGTGGAGAGTATATAAAAATGATTCTTCAACATCTGATGGATACAATTAGTCTCGAAGGAATTCTTTAGATAGTTTCATTTATTCAGGTTAATTTATTATCTGCTTTATACATATCACAACTATGGTGATAATAATAATAATAATAATAATAATAATAATAATAATAATAATAATAATAATAATAATAATCCAAAACAATGTCAAATTACACAGGTCAACAATAAGTTTGCTTCCAGGAAAGAAATATGGTTGTGCCAGATCTGAAACCAGAATTTCTGTGAAATGTCAGAATTGTCAATATATTGCTATTTGCGACACCTCACACCAGATATTCAGTTCAATGGATTCTAAGTGATCACATTACATTATTTTCAATCTGCTGGAATTTTCATCAGATTGGAGAGGTTGCGGCTGATCCTGTACTCCCCTCAGCATTCAGTTCTTTAGATTTAACAGCGAGGGTGGTTTCCCAAATTACGATCAGTGAGTCGAGGACATGATAAAAGTAGATAAACAGACTGGGCTGCAGAAAATCATTAACTCCACTCAAACCTCAGTTTATCCACCTGGTCTCTGTGATGTAAATGGTGAATATGGTGAACAGTGTCATATAGATATTTCCAATGGTGTAGTGGTCCCTGGAGAAGTGGGTATACTCAAAATTTTTGCCTTTTTTTTTTTTGTTTGTTTTAAGTAGTCCAGAAAAATGCCCTGTTTTAGAAACAGTGACGTATAAGACTACTCTATTTACTTTACCCAAAAATCCATTAGTAGTATTTGCTCACTATTATAAAATGATCATGACTTGATCAGGAGCAGTTTGTAGGTATTACTGGTCACACAAGCAGCTACATGAATGTAAATATATTCAACATGAGGCAAACATAGGATAACGTTAGCCTTTCATAACGTTAGCCTACTCACACAGTTTAACTATCAGTGACAAAATCTCTTCTCTAAATGTGCAGTCATATGGTCAGTAGTTACAAACAGTGACTCATTCTGAAACCACCTTATAACTTACCTCAGAATCATGTATTCCATGAAAGTAGGTTCTCTCAATATGTCACTCACTTGAAATACGTTTATTCTGCCTTTCTCGTTCGCATTTCCAATAATCGTGCCTCTTTCAATGAGACGTGCAGTGACCTGTCAATCAACTGGGGTGGACCAATCAACCTGGCACCTGAGGTATCCAATCAGATTCCAGAGGTGGACAGCACTAGTTAGCAATATTTTCCTCTTCATGACCCGCCTTACTCTGCCTCTGATTGGCTCATCAGTCCTCATGCCAAAAGTTAACCAATCTAATCAGTGAAGGCAGCGAGTACTAGCCAATTAGAGGCAGAGTAGGGCGGGTCATGGCTTCATCAAACATTTTTTAAACAATTTCATGCTAGTGTACTCTATGTTTATTTGTCAATAGGCTTGATTTTTATATCATGTACTGTGAAAATCATGAACAATTTAGCATAAATTGTTGAATTGTGAATACACAAGGCATTGGTGCAAGATTGGTAGTTTCTTTTTTTTCTTTTTCTTTTTCTTCCTGATATCTTGGAGAAATTCTGATTTCACATTTGGATGTAGCAGATGTCCGCTATTATATTTATTAGTGAATAGTTTGATTATTTATTTAATTGATTTATTCGTTGATTTAGTAGGAGGTACAATGCACATTAATGAACATCTGCACTGAACAAAATTAAATGCAAAGGTGCCAGACTATAGTGAAAAGGCAAGTTTTCATCTGTTGTCCCTAGAAAGAAAACATCACAAAAAGACCAACACAATGAAAGTACAGCATATTTGAAATACTACACATTAAAAAGTTTGAATTTGAAAATGATCACAAGATAAAACTCCTAAATCCTTAATTATGTGCCTTCCACAAATTCAGGAAAAACAGCCTGTAAGTGCTCTGAAAGTCACTGCTTATGTTTTAATTTAAACATGAATGACTTTTAAATGACTTTGAGGAGACAACTGCAGTGCTTTTACTCTACTTTTATGTTTAGAAACACAAACATCATCTCATGCATGACCATTCAGTATCTGCTCTGTGTATGTTTGAGGTAATGGAGGGAGGGGGG
The DNA here is from genome assembly GCF_902148855.1 of Sphaeramia orbicularis. Classification (NCBI taxonomy): domain Eukaryota; kingdom Metazoa; phylum Chordata; class Actinopteri; order Kurtiformes; family Apogonidae; genus Sphaeramia; species Sphaeramia orbicularis. The sequence goes on from NC_043970.1 coordinate 17,043,087, forward strand.
CTTTGAAAAGGCCTGCACTTTGGCAAATATGGTCAATTTATATGGGCCTAATTACACATAAACCCAAATACACTGAAAACTATTGTGTATGTATGTGTGTACTGAGTAGCTTTGAGGAAAAACAACTTTTGTTTCAGGCCTTTTAAGATCAATCAGTACGGTAATGGCTGTACTTATGCTACTAAGCCTCAGGCACGACTGCATGGGCCAATTTTTGGAATTATGTTATTTAACCTCTAAAACTCAGACGACTGGGAATTACAGCTGAGCACATGATTTACTCTGGAAATCCGACGGATTTCAGTCAAACCACCAGATGTCTGACTACTGAGGTTACAGCAGGCTATGAAAATTTAAAGTTAAAGTGGAATAAGTAAGATGTTTGTTGAGCCATATGGGGAAATTACCCTATTACTGTGAATATGTGGGGAAATGACAGGGCTATTTTGATAGTCAGACAGACTTTTGATATCCTTCAATGGTCTGTTATAGTGACAAACGGAAAATGAGCCATAAGAAAGCGGCGCAGGAAAAACGAGCTCTCCTTTACGCAGGCATTCGGGGGAACAACAACGACAAGAAAAACTCAAGGAAAAACATGAGGCATGATCAAGAAAGATCACAGCAGGTTGAGAAGTTGAAGCGCAGACACAGATAAGAAAGAAAAAAGGATCAAAATAAACCAACAAGCTGAGGAGAAGATAAAAGCCTAGATTCAAGTGTACACAGAGCTCCTCGAGTCACAGCAGAAGACAAGGCTTTGATTTACAGCTGGGGAGGGAAATGTCCCAAAGTCTGCATTTGAGGGATGTGTGTTGAGTGTGAAGCACATTTCAGCAGAGGGAGGCGGAGATCACACACATATCTGAGCTCAGAATACATTCAGCTGGACAAACATTCACCAATATATAGGATCTGATGTAGTGCAAGTGTGTCAGTGTTGCTCAGGGTTAAGTGTGTTACACAAGTGCATCATACAGCTTCAAATTAAACACTGTCATTTTCTGTCATTGTCCTTGGAAACACAACAAGTTCCTGTCCTGGATTGTTCGACCTACTGTCTAAACAAAGGGGAGACAATTGTTATTTTACAAGTTTAGTCAGATGACTCCTCTAGTTTTGCAGGTCAGATGGTTTTCATTTGATCATCAAGGACCTGCGCTTTGAGGTGGAGGGTAGTGATGCTCTGAAATGAATGAATTCAGATTATGCAGCCCTATGTTTAACCCATAAAGACCCGAAGAGCCACTGGTGACCAAAACTTTCTACTGATCTAAACGGTTTAATACCTGTCGATCCACTAATTCTATCAATACATGTAAATAACTGGAGTTAAATCCAGTTTGTCATCTTTTCATGGTCATCAGATATGACCCATTTGGACGTTCAGAGGCTGCGTAGTGAACGTGGAAACACCGTCATCTTCTACAACATTGATTCACCAGTAAAACCCATGGAGTTGGATCAATGACAGTGGATTGAGATGCTTGTTTTATGTTCAAGTAATGATATTTTTGTCTAAAAAGTCACTTTGTCTTCCATTTTCTCTATTTGTGGTATAATAAAACACAACTTGAGCATCTTCATGATCAGTAAATTAAATATAGGAAAACAGATGATGTATACTGAATAAACTCAAAATACAGAGGATAATATAATAAATGGTGACAAATCAATTAAGAATGATTAAATAGATAGAAAAATTCATTTGGGAACTGACACTGAAGAAATACTGGGTCTTTATGGGTTAAAAATATAAAACAAAAGCTTATAGTGACTGTGGGTCATAACATATCACAAAGTGAAATATTAAAAGATGAGACATACGCTGCAAAATGCAGCACACACATTAACCCTTTTTAGGGCACTCATTGAAATATTCTGAAATTCTAAATTTCAACCTTAGTGTGTAATTGGGTGTCATCATCTACTTCCTCATCGGTTGCCGTGACAACAGCCTCCCTCTTGTCATAAAACATCGAAGCAGCAGTTGCTAAAACACAAACACATGGAATAAAACAACTGTTATCAGGTCATAAACTGACAAAAATCACTCCTATTCACTATTTACAGCTTCAAAATGTCTATAAAATCTGTCTGAATCACTGTATAGTGTTATACAAACCAACAGGCTTCTTCACCTCACTGAGGCACAGGATTGGACCCATATTTATTGTTTGGGGAAATTACCAAAAATAATCACTTTCCCAGTAAAGGGTTAATGTAGGACCAATTTCCTTTATGCTGATTGTTTGTACTCTTCACACATTGTAAATTTGTCACTAAAACCAATATGCAAATTCACTTAAATAAGTAAGGATCCAAATTGATATTTTGCTGCAGAGCCGACAGTAAAATGTTATAGATTTTGTTCCATTCACTAATTTGTGAGTTTATATCTGCAAAGAAACAGGCACAACTGAGGATAATAAAAAAAAGGCAAATGTTAGTCCAAATAGGAAATTATTTACTAAATATGCCTCATCAGAATTATGATTTGACAGTGAGGATGAAGTTCAGTTCTGTTAAAGACCCATACTATAAGACAGGGGTTCCCAAAGTGGGGTACTCGTACCCCCAGGGGTACTTAGAGGAAGCCTAGGGGGTACATTAAATAAGTCATCATGTAGTGAATACAAAATAATTAATGAGAATTAATGCTGAAATATAAAATACAATAAATACATTCATATAATAGTTTCATTGTCAGTCATCTTGTTTGAGCTTTGGCAACATTTTAAGAACATTTCTATTTTATAATATTCAAAATGACTTTATTTGAGTAGCTAAGTAATTATTTTTGTTGATGACAGGTTAATTTATTAATTATTGACCAATTTTTCTTGTCAGTGAAAGAGTGCACTTTTCAATTTATATTTTGCACACAAAATGTACTTTAAAAATTTATTTATTTATTTATTTATTTATTTATTTATTTATTTATTTATTTTTCAGATTTTTATTTAGAAATATTGAGAAAAATTCAACATACATTTAAAGTACATTGTGGTCACGTAACAAGTATGTGACCAATGACCAATCTTTCCATTCTCAACATTTCAGTTTTTCTTTTTTTTTTTTTTTAATTTAACAGTGAACAATGGATGCATTGTTACATAAAGAAAACACATACGAAAGACCAAGAGACTTTGACCTCCTCTCTCTAAAGAAAAAAAAGAAAAAAGAAACAAATAAAATATAAAAAGTAGAATTAATTAAATACACAAAAAAACAAGACAATTCCAGATACATTGTCATTATATTGTCATTTCTTGTACATTTAGGGTTCCAAGAGATTGTGTTTGGTAAGTGTAAACAAAAAATATCCACTTTGACCATAGATTTGAAAATTTGTTCATTTGTAACTGACGGGAGTAGGTTAGTCTTTCCATCTGGTAAATTTAATTTACAATATCTACCCATTTTTCCAGATTAGGTGGTTCAGGTTGGAGCCAGTGCCTGGTCACAGCCTTTTTGCCAGCAGTTATTAAAATTCTATACATGTAGGCATTGTTCACTAAAATTTCAGTTTTTCCCATAATTAAGGTGGCAAATTGAAAAGGTAAGGTAACATTAAGTATAATTTGTTATTTTTACCTCCGCCAAGGAGGTTATGTTTTTGCCAGGGTTTGTTTGTTTGTTTGTTTGTCTGTCTGTTTGTTTGTCTGTCCGTTAGTGTGCAACATAACTCAAAAAGTTATGGACAGATTTGGATGAAATTTTCAGGGTTTGTTGGAAATGGGATAAGGAAGAAATGATTAAATTTTGGTGGTGATCGGGGGTGGGGGGGCCCACGGGGGGGGCCACTGATCAGCTTTGGCGGAGGTCTGCGCTCTCCGAGTGCTTCTAGTTTTATATATTCCAGTTAAATATATCTCTTTTGTTTACAAAGTTTTGAAAATATAAACAGACACCTTTGGCACAGGAACAAATTTTGCCAATGTTTTTTCAATCAATAATGCTGAAGCAAGAGTTGGGGGTACTTGACTAAAAAAAAAGTATATTTAAGGGGGTACTCAACTGTAAAAAGTTTGAGAACCACTGCTATAAAATATTTGATTGTAAACTGATTACTCATTCCATGAAAACAAATGTCCAAAAAAAAAAAAAAAATTCCTCACTCAAACTTACACAAACTAATTCAGTTTGCAAAGATCCCCTTTTCTAAGCTTTCATTACCCAATAAATTATTCTTGCCCTCAAAACCAGACTGACAAGCCGACACTGCTGCTCCAAAAACAATCCTAGAGCTGAATTCTGTGAGCAACCAGTAAAGTCATAGCCACAGTTTGCATTTTCCACTTTGTGCCAACAAACTGTTCAAATTCTTCAAGCTCCAGTCATAACACTTGACCAACATCTGTAAATCCTCCACAGGTGTTAAACTAACAGATGGTACACTCTGCTACATAGCGATTAATATGTTTTTATTTTTTTATTCACTCCTGTCTATGTACAGCAGCAGCCACGCCTGTGACAGATGGCGAAGACCCAGAACTTCCACAAAATCCTTGAAAAGTCCATTTGAAGCGATCGGGGGAATTTCAACATTAACACACAGATTGATACACGTCCTGTTTATTGGTATTTTTATGTTATTTACAGAAAAAAAAGCTGAAAATGACTCACGTCTGCTCCCGTTGCCACGATCGTGTTGTCTCAGATCCCAGTCTTTGTTCGTCTCATTTATGACTTTATTTTCACTACAGAAACTTGCATACTCTTAAGCCTTCTCACAGCAGGTGCAGGCATTTCCTGTTGTTATTTGACCCAGACGTACTGGTCCAACAGATCACGGTCATATCCGAGCAGTTTTCCTGCCACTCACTTTGCCACCTTTGCTGGTCAGGCCTTTCAGAGTGAGCGTCTATTGCATTGCAGATTTATTATTGAGCTTGTGTGAGGGGCTTTAGCTTTAATATTCTACATTCGTCATTCAAAACAAGCATCAGGGATAAGTACTGGAAGAAAAATATATAGAGATTAAACTATTCTGTGGATGCACGCCCCAGGATTCCCAATGTAATAATGCATAAAAAGCTCTGGAATTCATATCCAAGACATGGAGCTGGACACAGTCCTGAAAAATGAATATCATATAACCTCTGTGGGTTATAAGATGTTTTATTACTGACTTTATGGTGCTGGAATACTTTTCACGTGTTCAGTGAATCTTAAAGGTTGGAATTGAACGGGAGAAAGGAATGTTATCACTATCACTACAACTGTCAAACTCTTAAACCCACAATCTACAGGGTGTCCCATAAGTCTCCGTACATAGGAGACATAATACATTCCATACATATATGGTTCTATCATGTATTTCTTTATATTTCTTCTTTATAGTTCTTCAGCAGACACGCATTGAAATGTGTTCCCGACAAAATGGCAGTCATATAGAGCATATTATATAAATAAAAATGGTTTATGTCAAGAAACGTTTATTTTTCCTATGTATGGAGACTTATGGGACACCCTGTAAACAAGAAGTTAAATAACTAATGAAAATGTACCATAAATCATTGTGTTCATAGTCCAAACATCACTGTAAACATCTGGATTTACAGAACATGTTCAGTTTTGTTTTCTGCAGCTGACTTTATTGTAATTGTATTAGTTTTCCTGTTAGACCTCAACACTGGGGTGAAGTGTATTTAAATGAATCATGCAGCAGGATTTACTAGGGTTTTTCAAGTTCACTGCCAGTTGTTCTATTATTTAACACCAAAAAATGAAAATGAGAATGGAAAGGATTTCCGTTCTTGTTAATCGATTTGGAATGCCAGAGGACGGTGTTATCAGAACGGATCGATTGCCAACAGGGCAGCTGCTGGCTATTTGAGTGCCCTGTGCACTACTGCTCTGTGGGGCCGTCTCAAAAAAAAAAAAAAAAAAAAAAAAAAAAGAAATACAAAGAAAAAAATCCTTAACGAATAGTTTTAGTGTTTTCTGTTTAATCTGAATAACAATATATCTAAACTTATCACTACAACTGCTATGAGGTCATTTTGACCTCTGTTGCCTATTAGGATGCATGTAACTGTTCAAAAATAAAAATGTATGTTGCCCAGTTGATGACTTTTCCTAAAAGTGACTTGTACATTATTTTATGCATTTTGCGGATTCTGGAATAAAACAGATAGAGAAAAAAAAGTGTTTTTTCTGTTTTGTTTTGTTTTATTTTTTTTTTACATAGAACTGCCAAGAGGTCATTTTGACCTCCATTACTCCTCATGCAAAAATACATTAAGAGTATAGTGTGTGTGTGTGTGTATGCCAAATTGAATTCCCACACATTGTGATGGCATCAGAATTAGATTGTTCTCCAGATTTGCTAAGAGGAAGTTGGATCACCACAGGCCTGTTCAATCAGTCAGTTACTCAGTCGGTGAGTCAGTCAGAAAATAAAGAGAGGAAACATTATGACTGTCAGTCAGGCTTTGGCAATGTTGCAAAACATAGATGATGGTGAGTCTAACAAAACAGTCAAATCGTACGTCTAGTGCCAGCGACATGTATGGTCAGTTTCTGTCGAGGTCTTTAGTGTTGGTTGTAAACTGTGTGGCAGAACTTGGAGCAGAAACCCAATCTCAAACATTTACGACCAAGTCTCTCTTTGTAAATATTTCTGAATCCATGTTCATTTCTCATGAAAACAAGGGACTATTATTACGTGTTGTCAGTTTTTTTATCTGTCTGACAGCTGTTTGATATTTTATTACATGTATTTTTCCTTTTATAGCTTAACTGAAGTGAATTTATATCATTATTTTGTTATTTTTTACATGTTATTTTGAAGCTATCTACATATATTCCAGGAACAGACTTCTAACTTGTAAATATAAAGTCTGCAGTGGTACAATGTAGGGCTGCTCGATTATAGAAAAAAAAAATAATCACGATTATTTTAGCAATAATTGAAATCACGATTATTAAAAACAATTATTTGTTAACCTTAAAGTTGTTTATTTTTTTCTTGCAAAACAATGTAAAATATACTCTTTAAACATAAATAAAGCTTTTAACCACTAAAGCAAAGTATGTTCACTTTTTTATGAAACAAAAAAATCTTTGAATGCAAATAAGTGTACTGTAAATTCAAGTATGTTTCCTTTTGTAAATAAATAGTGCACTGTAATTAAACTGGCATAGACTTGCCATAGAACTGTAGCAATAAAAAAAAAAAAAAAAAAAAAACTCACGTAAAGTGCAAATTATAAATTCAAGTATGTTCAATGTAGTATGAAACAGTAAACTCAGTGGCGTGCCGTGAGGTTTCAGTTCAGGCCTTCTGTATACATCAGCCATCTAGAAGACGTATGTTAGGGTTATACGGGTTAGGGTTAGGTTAATATGGGAGTTGCAGCGTAAAGAGATTCGGAAACTGAAGATTGCTTTGCGGACGAAGTTGTTTTTATGTGTTTTAGTTTTTCATAAGATTATGATAACGGTGGCGGTGGTTAAACTTTAGATGGTTAAAAAGGTTTGTTGTGTTAGCGGTCGGTGCGGACACAACTACGAAACACTTTTTGCACGTGATGTGTTTTTGCTCTTCGTCTTCTTCATCAAACCCAAAGTGATTCCATGCAATTGAATCTGACTTGCCTTTTTTGTTTACCAAGCACTTCTGCTGTGATTCTCCTGCTATTTTTCCAGACCGCTAGGTACAACTTTCCTCTTTGGGTGGACCTGCCGGCTAGCTGACAGCAGTAGCTTAGAGGGGGGCGGGGCAGAGCAGCTCATGGTAGCTTGCGTGCGCGTGAATTAAAACAACTCAAAATTAATAATCGTTTTTTCTCGATTACATAATTTTTGTAATCGTTGCGTCTAATAATCGAAATCGTAATTGAATTTCGTTTAATTGCACAGCCCTAGTACAATGTATGCGTATGTGAATGTTTTTCTGTGTTGATGATAATGGTGACTATCGTGCTTCATTGTACAGTTGTTTTGGTGCACCTTCAGCACTTGGTGGTATCACCTTCAATGATTTGCTGGAGGAAATCAAACATGACCAGGAACATCCCTCTTGAGGGAGTCACGCAATACCCACAGCAATCATTTTTTGGCCTCTGCTTCTTTTCAACATACCAGAAAATGTCCACCGAATTGTTTTGACATGCTTCACAACATTGCAGTGTGCGGTGGGATGCCAGGTGAGACGGCTGAAGCAATGAAGATGGACAACACACACAGGATGTTCATATACCCAAGTGGTACTGTTTCCTGGACAATTTGCTGTTCAGCCATTTGAGCAGGCCAAACTAGACCCTTTACTCTGACCAGCCTCAATGAATAAATGTCATTTCCATGTAAGTATCTGAAGGCTTCATGTCACTCCTGTGTAGAAAATAAATCCCTATTGGTCATATTTAAAAGCACATACAGCAGAACATGGTATTGTTCCAAAAGAGTTCAGGCCTCTTGTAAACACTGCTTAATATATATAATGTACTGTAGTCACTGTGAGGAAGCAAGAATAAACACACTCAATAATATCAAAAATAATTTAAAAGGGATGCAGAGGACTTCAGGGTTACATATTTTACATTTTCTGAAGCCAAACAAAACAGAACTAATGTGAAGGATACAGTAAGTGTCTCTGTGACGCCTACCATTCAAAGTCATGTAAATTGGGTATGCAATAAAATGAGATGTTTTCATCAGCGGCAGGCTGTACATGTGGTACCTGGGCCTTCAGTGGGGACTTATTCAACTTAAAACACCACTTAATACCACCACAATGACGTCACAATTATAGAAACCATCAACACTATACAAAAAAAAAAAGAAAAATAAGGCATTACAGAGTGAGAGAGAGACACATTTGGCGTATTGAGTGTAAATACTATTATTACTAAAGCAAGAAACCCAGTAGAGACAAGTCCAAACCAAGGTTCTAATAGTTTTGGATTTTTCATTATAGTTTAGTTTTATTTAGTTTTGACTTTTTTTTTTCTCTAATTCAGTTAGTTTTAATTCGTTTTTAGAGCAGGTTTGCTAGTTTTTATTAGTTTTCATTTTTTCTAAATGCTTAGTTTTAGTTTAGCTTTAATATCAGTTTTAGTTCTGTCGTATCTTTTATCTTCTTCGCCGTCGTATTCACTTAAATCCATAAATACAGGACTCTGCTGCTTTCTCCCAACTTTAGTCTCCATGTTTCCAGGTAGAGTGAGGATAAGATGATGACTCTAAACAACAGGTGACGAGAAGTGATGGACCGTGAAGTGCTGTATGCTGCTAAAATTGCTAGAGCGAAATAAATCGATTTCATATTAATCCGACACTGACAAAGACAAAAACGAAGGGAATTTTATCCATAATTTTTAGATGTTTTAGTTTTGTAAGCACACAATACAGTTTCAGTTAGTTATCTTTTTTTCTTTTAATTATAGTTTTTATTTATTTCAGTTAACGAAAATGTTTTTTTCAATTCTAGTTTTCGTCATTTCGTTAGTTTTCGTTAACGATAATAACCTTGGTCCAAACCTCTACACCACAACCACAGCTGTGCCATGTACATAATCTGGAGCACTTCAGAATCAATATTTGTCTAATAACATGACAAAAACATACAAAATTTAAATAAAAAACATCATAGCCTACTCACCAGACACGCTCATTATTTATGTACAAAATCCAATCTCCTCTGTTTGTGCAGGAAAACTTTACTGACTCTGTTATTGGTCATGTATGTGTTCCAGTTCCATCAGTAAGTCCTTCTTTATGTCATGGAGGCCAAGGCTGAGAGTCTCCTCTGTCCAGTCATACTCCTGATGTAACTTTCTATTCTTGAGGATAGAGAATGTCCATTCAACCAGCTAGCTAGCATCAAGGTTGGCCAACCTCTCCTCACAATATCAGGCTTTTCTGGAAAAATCTGCCTTAAAAATTGATTTTTTAGTATGTCCGAGACCAAAACATTTTCCTCTCCTCCGTCAGCCATTGTAGGTGTAAAAAATTCTACCTCAAATGTATTAGTAGTTCAAATCAAGTTTTTTTTTGGCATGAATCAAAAAAAATACTGCCAAAGTTATATAAAATAGGTTTTGCTCTTATCATCCAATCAGAGGAAGGATAAATGCTAGTGATGTGCAGTTCGATACTAAAATATTAATATGTCCGATACCACATCTTTACACCCTAGAATTGATTCACAAATCAAAATATCGATACTTTTGATACTTCGGTCATCTGAGGTAACGTATATCAGGAACACAGTGGAAAGTAGCTAAACTATTGGGATCTTGTCCATGATGTGATTGGTGGGAGCTACACTGTAAGACCGGATAGTTGAGTTTACTGTAAAAATCTCAGGTAGCTCGTTGCCTTAAAAAATTTAAGTAATGAGTAACGAAAACTTGAGTGTATTAAACTTAAATGCTTGATTTGAATGGAATTCCTATTTTAAGTAAAACACACTAAATGCCGAGTTCATTTAACTTAAAATTTGTTGCAATGTCAATTGCTTTGTATAATCATTAGACTTAATATCACCAGTTAATTGGACTCAATTCCAAGTTGATTTACATTGAAATCTTTTGCAATTCAAAGTGCTTCAGTTGATTATTTAGCTTAATATATTGTAGCATGGGTGGAAGATACTGCAGTTGTATAATGTTATTTGCCAGTACAAGAAGTGCCTTTAATTAGGCAAAATCTTAAAATTTTCTTTGAACAAGACCAGCAGTTGATGAACAGTGAATCCATTGTTCTTCCTATGGCTCTGACTCATGGTGCCGCTCTACAAAAATACAAAAACAAATACAAAAAGGCCAATAAACATCGCCATACACACATTAAGTCAAAATTAACACTAACACCACAACCTCGCTGAACTCCTGCACATAAAAATAACACATTTTCAACAACATGGCCAATACCCACAATGCAATGCACAGATAAAAAGGTGTGGTCGTGACTAAAACTTAGTGATTTAAATCCATTCAAATAAAATTTTTTTGTACTTTCGACTATGTCTACAGATTGGTAGAATATACTGAACATTTTATAGTAATGTCATTAAACTTAAATCATTTAAGTACATTGTAATTAAAGCATTTTAGAAAATACAACTTCCGGGCTTACAGTGTACTTCTTCTTCCGCCTGGGTAAGTGTGTACTGCGTCATGCTTCTCAGTCAGTCAACTCTGACTCACTCAGTCTGTACTGAGCAGAAAACAAACGGACTAAAGTGAAAAACAGTAAATATACTATTGTTCCTTAACAAAAACTTGCGAATGTGGGAAAGTGTCAGTGTTGGATGTTTTTGTTGAAGTGTTACATATTCATTATTTTCATGTTTCATGTTAACACGTTCATGTAACGTGAATTAATAAGCAAGTTTTCATTTTTATTCTAGTTGTTAACAATAAACAATAATTACTCTTACATCATGTATTCTTTATGAAGTTATGATTTGAAATACTTTTTTTTTTTTTTTTTTAGACATTAAGTGTATTTGTACAAAGTATTGGTATCAAAATAATATCGCTGATACCAGCCTGAATTTTACTCGGTATCGGATCGGAAAAGAAATCTGTGGTATCGAACATCACTAATAAATGCTGATGACATTGGGGGCCAGCCAGCTGTTCCTGAGAGGTGAAACTGAAATGTGATTGGTTAAAGAAACGGTTGAAGTTCTGATGCTATACAGTTTAAATTCCATGAGCCTTCTCTCCTCATTCTGAAGGCCCAGGGCAGATTAGATTAACCCTGGCAACACATAGAGACTGAAATCTGATTGGACAAAATATCTCACATCCACATACACATACTGGAGGCAGTGCAGCCGAGAGAAATGCTAAGAAATGAAGGGAATCATCTATTAGGAATAAATTAATACAATTTCATGGAAAAAATATTAGAATTTAAAATGTAAATGTATTGTTTCTGACAATATTTACAGGGTGGGGAAGCAAAATTTACAATATTTTGAGGCAGGGATTGAAAGACAGTGTATGACCAATTAGTTTATTGAAAGTCATGAGCATTTATTTGCCACAAGAAAATTGACATAACAGAAAATGTTTTTATTCTATGTGTCCTCCTTTCTCAATAACTGCCTTCACACGCTTCCTGAAACTTGTGCAAGTGTTCCTCAAATATTCAGGTGACAACTTCTCCCATTCTTCTTTAATAGTATCTTCCAGACTTTCTCGTAATAGTTTTGCTCATAGTCATTCTCTTCTTTACATTATAAACAGTCTTTATGGACACTCCAACTATTTTTGAAATCTCCTTTGGTGTGACGAGTGCATTCAGCAAATCACACACTCTTTGACGTTTGCTTTCCTGATTACTCATATGGGCAAAAGTTTCTGAAAAGGTATGGATAATAGTGTTAGGTATGATTATGACATCAATATATGTTTGGTTTCAAAACAATTGACGTAGTGCCTACTGAGAAAAAACAACTAAATGTTCATTGTAAATTTTGCTTCCCCACCCTGTATGCCAGCAGAGAAAGCCTTGCTGGCCCTGATGGCCCACCACTGATTTTTATATACCCGTCCTCAAACAAAAAGACTATCTTTCAGGCCCTTATGAAGTTGAATGGGCTGGAAAATCCAATTAAGTCAAGAACAGTAAACTTTTTGTACTACATATTTAGCATCTACCCATGTACATGTTTGTCAGGAAAGTCCACTTCTGGTTATTAGTCTTAGATTTAGTATTTCTAGTAATTTTAACTTTTCAAGGTAGTAGTTTGTTTTCCTTTCATTATTCAGCTGGGTCTTTTCACAATGTATCTTTTCATCACTTTTCGCAGGGCTTTTTCCACTTTGTGCATAAAAAACCCTCAGTAGAATAGTGTACACATTGTGCTGTATTATACAAATGTGAGAGAAAGAGGTAGAAGGTAGACGTAGAAAAGCTGGATCAAAAAAAGATGATGCAAATAAGTGCAGTGGAAACAGATTAAGTGAATGTTTAATATTGCCAGACAAAAGGCTTTAACTATGTTTCTAACAGTTTGAATTAATGACTCAGGTAGAATATTTATGTATATTAATGTATTAAATACTACACATTTAACAGCTACATTTTTAAACCATAGTGATATTCGTGATGATGATGATGATGATTAGAAGGAACCAGCTCTTAATATTCACTACAGCAGTGGATGGAAACACAAATTTGCATTTCTTTTTGCCACGTTTCTGAAAATTCAGTTAACACACTTGGGTCGAAACTGCCTTTTTCCTATTCTGTGCTATAATAGAAAAGTAGATTGGTTCATCGAAAATACTCTGGTGGAATAGGTGTAAATATCTCTATTGCACAGCATCAGGACTTTCTCCTTCCTCTGCTATCTGTGTTTCATCCTGTAAAAGCCCTCCTTCCTACATGAAAGAACAGCAACCTTGGAAATACAGGTTTTGGCATTTCTTTGGTTGGGATTTTGTCATTTATTTTCCAATATTACTATGACACCCATCCTCACATGCACAAGTTCCACCAAAACAACTTCTAGCTATGTAAGACTACCTTCATATTAGTGTTATCTGTCATATTCAGGCTTATCTCTACTCTTTGTTAACCCTGTGCCAGTGCTGGATATAGGTCTGGCTCCATCTACAACTGCTCTGGAATATTGGTTGAAGTAATTTAGGTTGTTTGGGTAGTTCATAGACTGTACTGAAGGCAACACACTGTGTCAGGAAGGATGTTTTGGTGGAACATGTAGCATCTTGTGGTATTAAAAATCCCTATGAAACAAAGCAGAACAAGAAAGTTTGGAATGTGCTAATGGCTAATGTTAAAACTAGGTGCTTGGTCCTGTGTGTATGATGGACTGAATTTAGATAATAAAGTGAGCTAACATTTAACTTTTAACAAACAAAAAAGACGTGTGTGTCAGAATTAGCTATTTTCAAAGAGTACCATTAGCTTGGAGGATGTTGTTCTTTTATATAATGAGGTGGACTTTTATGATGTTTACTCAGATAGCAGAGGGAGGGCTAATGATAAAATCCTGCCACAGTACGACAGAGATATTTAAATCCAGCGAGTCAGACTAATGTAAGGATCGATCACACAAATAGCCAGGTGGGATCATTTGGTGCACCAGCATCGGTAGGAAGTCGATCATCAGGTTGTCATCGTAAAGCAGTGTTTCCCTACCAGTATGTGCCGTGACAAATCATCACATGTGCTGTGGAAGATTATCCAATTTCCCCTGATTGGTACTTTAATGCCGCGTTTCCATTAAATGGAACCGGCTCTGCTCAGCTCGACTCTACTCGGGTGCCAGGTACTATTCCTGGAGACCGTTTCCATTACAGCATACTACCGACTTTAGAGTACCTGGACGTCATAGCCATGTGGCATGTTACTTCTGTGTCGTCTGCTCAGAGAGTTACTGATAAACTCACTCGTTGCGTGTTGGCTTGTCAAGCTCATGCCGAATTTTTACGTCGGCCACCAAAGACTGAATCTCCTCGACCGACCATGATGTAGTTTTGTGGGCTGTCATCATGTGGATTAACCTACCGCTGTATTTACTGTAAACTTCTGCATCTGTTTTTTAATAAAACGGCAGGTCACAGAGACAACCTCCTGACCAATCAGTGGTCTGCAGTGTTTACACGTTATGTTTTAGTGTCTGGTCCCTCGTCTTGGAACCTCGGCGGAGGTGATACTAAAAAATTAGTACCGGGTACCAGATTCCAGGTCCTTTTTCGTAATGGAAAGGCAAAAAGGCCGAGTCGAGTCGAGTCAGTACCATATAGTGGAAACGCAGCATAAGCAAAATAAAAGTGAAAGTGAACCGGCCCCAATGCAGTCCATTCTGCTGATAAAGCCCCCCTCACTAGTGATGTGCAGATTAGCAGGTTACCCGCGAACCGGGTTGGAGTGGGGGAGATATGCCTCCCATACTATTACATGACGGACTTCAATCTGTAAACCAGGGGTTCTGTACGATAGGGTTGCTGACGTACCCCTCTCAGCTTTCTTTCTTGTTCCAAACGCCCCGTGACAATGACGCCTGTGCACCCCTGATGCCCCCCCCAGGAGAGCGTCCAGTGACTGCTGCCAAGGAGTTCCCCATTCTGGAAAACAAAGCTATTTCAGTTCTGTTCCCTTTCTCCATAACCTATCTATGCAAGGTGGACTTTTCAAGCATGGCTGATATAAAGAAGAAACCAGGAAGCAATTCAGAGCTGTTGAGGAAGGTTCATGTTTGTCTTTCTTCAATTCCTGCAAGAATATCAGCTTTGTGTTCAACTAAACAGGCCGTGGTTTCACACTGAGTAAGGAAATTGAGACTAGATTTGCATTATATTTGTTTGGTGGTGTGCCTTGTGATTTTTCTAATGTAAAATATGTGCCGTGGCTCAAAAAGGTTGGGAAACACTGGCGTAACAGGTGTTTCCAACAGGGAGACTCACTGAGGACACCTACTGGCCAGGTATAGTCGGTTGTTCAGAAGCTTGTCCAGTACATTCAGATCATATCAGTGTTTTATAAAATACTGGAAAGTCACACTTGAGTAGAAGTACAGGTACCCTACTAAAAAAGGACTTTGGTAGAAGTTCAAGTCACCAACTGAAATGCTACTCAAGAGTCTTTAAGTATTTAATATTTATTGTACTTAAGTATATGAAGGAATCTACAATTGAATGTACTCAAGTAATGAAAGCAAAAGTACATGAAGGAAGTCAGAATTGTGATTATTATAATGTTTATCCAGGATTTTAAAACATGGTAAAGTAAAAGACAAGCAGTCCAAATATTGAAAATGATGCCTATCACACACCTCAAAAACAAGGTTTCAAAAACCTCAACAGGAGTCGGCTCCTGCTGGGATTAGAAATGTCAGAATTATGAAAAACAAAAAAAGACCCACAAAGAAAACTATGAAACTTATGTGGCACCTCAAAAAATGGAGCCTACGTTATACTTCGTAAACAAGTGATCCAAAGTCTGAACCATTAATACCAACCTGTTTTTTGGCGTAGCTTCATTTAACTCTACCTCCCTCCCTCATTTGTTCTTTTTGGTTTCTCTTCTTCTATAGCTGCTGCCACTTACGAGATCACTGCCAACTGCTGCTGCTCACATGAACAAGTTGCCAACAGGTTGAGTATGGACCACCGTTCGCACTTTAGGTCCAATGACAAATCATCTTCCTGACTTTGTTGCGGTCACCGGTAATCTCAGCAGTGAAAACACCAAATTTCCTTTAATTCATTTTTTGTAATGAGTAACGATACTGTACAATAAAAATGTATCAGAGTAGAAGTATGGAATTGAGATGGGAAATGTAGTGAAGTGAAAGTGAAATACTCAGCAAAGTACGAATTCTCCCAAAACATACTTGAGTACAGTAGTGAAGTATCATTACTTTGTTACTATACAACACTGAGATCATATTTATCTGAACAGTCAAACTTTCTTAGATTTTTCTCCAAATATCCAAAATAAAAACATATATACATGTACGATATACATTTCATGCATTCAATACTGACAAAAATATTTTTGGGATATTCAGGGTCAATGGTTTAATATATCCGTAAAGCAGTGGCAGAGATATATTATTTATATGCTGCAGTTTTTCCTGCGCCTTGTTCATCTGATATTTACAAGAGAATGATGAGCGCAAATATCTGGTAAACACAATATGCTCACTTGATATCCTCTCACTAAAACAGACTGAATTATTCATCTTACAGCTGTAACTTATAATGGATCAGGATTAACCCTGTCCAAGTCGTTTAAATTTCAGCCAATCAATGCTGTGTTTGTAGTTTTTGAGAGGTTTAGATGTTTTTCATCAGTTTAAATGCATACCGGACATCATCAGTTGGAAAAATGTTAAGAATGACAGGGTCAGAAGATGAGGGTACAATGAAGACGTCACCGTACAATACTATGCCGATGTTGCAAGGTTCATTAACGAAAACTCTGTAACCAAAATCAATAAATGGTACAACTTTTTCCACGAGGAATTTGTCCATAAATATCAAGGTAAGTAGAGAGTGATCAGGCTGTTCCTGAACTGCTGGCTAGAATGACAAATCATTAGCATGTTTACGTCAACATAATTTATGTAAAATGTCCAGTCAACCTTACTGAAGCATTATAGTCTGCTTTGAATGAAACATTGTGGCATCAATTTGTTCTGTTTAGGGTTGTCCAAGTGGATGTCTTCTATGTAGCAACAGTAATGTTAGTCAGTTAACCTTTTTTCATGCAACTTTTGTGTTTATGTACTGTTCTCAATAGAAATGAAGCTGTTCCATGAGAAAAGGCTAGGAACAGCCTTAGGTTTCAGGCAGCGAACAATGATTCCCAGCATGTAATCTCTGGACGTGAAATGTCTGCTGCAAACATAACCATGACTGATTTAGAAACAATGTTTTGTTTTTAGTTTTATTTTGAAATGCTTTATTTTCAAGTTGGGCTGCTCTCATGTAACTCACTATAGCGTTGCCACAGCAGCTACCAAGGACTCAGCACTGATAGAAGTTACAAATTTTTAATTCCTTCTTAAGTTGTATGCAACCAACAAGGTAATTTCTGTTGTATATCTGTTTTATGTTTGTACAGAAAATTTTGAATTATTAATATATTGTGCATGTTATCATTTTATGCTTGCTTGTGTCTGCCACTTGTGTCTGCCTGTGCTTGGGGGGAATTACACCTACAACCGTTTTTAATCACAAACTGTGGTCCCTCATCCCACTGGATCGCCTGAATCCATTTCCGCTGAACCTCACTGTCCACAAGAAAATAATGAAAAGACAGATACAGCTGCTTTTGGGTATAACAAGAGCAACCTGGAACGCTATAAAAAGTCTTGTTCTTCGCTTGCGTCACAGTTGCCCTGATAGGTGAGGAAGTGGAATTCTGGAACGATTGCGTATTTCTGGTCAAAAATACGGAGGTTGTGAAAAAGGTCTATAAGCCAAATTTGTGGCTCTGACCAAGTACAGTCTACTCTCGTTATACCGCCAACTTCCGTTCACGGCCAAATTGGCGGTATAGCAAAAATGGCGTTACAACGGGTTGCGTCCATAATGTGCATGTCTTTACTATATGATGTCTATGCTGCCTCCGTTAACCCGTTCTAATTGCGTTTCTAAATAAATCTTGATTCTGTTATGTTGTAAGGGATCATTTAAAGTGGGGAAACATTTTAAGCATTATTATACCGTGTCAGGAAATGACACCCCATCATCTTGAGGCTTTGGCTTAATCCCACGTCCTCTTCCCGACATCCTGACCTACTGAGTGTTCTGCGATAAATGAACGGTGGCCGTTCCGTAGACCTACTCGTAGCTTGTCGCGATCAGCGTCTGGCGCGTTTGTTTCAGTGCATTGTTAAAATTTATGTGTACTCGATGGCAATCACGCTGGCGGTATAACGGTCGGGAAATCAATGGTATAAGTGTTGTTTGTGCATGGAACTGGGCTGGCGGATGGCGATAGGCGGAAATGGCGGTAGCTAATGGAATAATGCATTGGGGATTTTTGTGCAATGGTTTTGGTCAGCGGTGAGCGAAAATGGCGGTATAACAGCGGGCGGTTTAACAAGAGTAGACTGTAGTTGTTAACATTTTTTGGCCCAACATCACTACTGACATTGTTTTGAGCATTATAATGTATTATTTTAACCCATGATTAATAACATTTACATTAACATGACATATTTAATCTACTAATCCCACCATCTAAACACTATGTCTACAGAGTTAAATTTCAGTACATGTATGTGTTTTTCTGTCTTAAACAATTATTTATTAAACTGCTGAATATTTCAGGGCTTTTTTGTTTCATAGTCTAAATACGGATTACCCCAAGTGATTGAAATCCCTCCCCCAATTTTTTAAAGGTTATCATTTGAGCCTTGTTGGTAATTCCTATTTCTGTTTGATGCCGCTGATGCCGCAGGAGAGCAAACCACTGCTACTCCCTTTAAACTAATGAATATGGATTTTAATTATTTTTTCAATTTCAGTTTTGGGTTATTATGCCTTGTTGTAATTATCTGTGTACACCCTGCCGCTCAGCGCAAATTCCCCCCTCTACATGGAGATGCAAGCTCTATCTTTATTCATGTATACATCCCCCCTTTTTGTTTTGTTGTTGTTGTTTTTTAATACTGACAATGTTTGTAGGTGAAGGGGGGGGGTCTTTAAAAACCTTTGATCATACGCAGACAGTAGTTTTCCGGTATTTATCTAAAAAGAAGGTGCAGGCAGAAACAGCTCTTTTTGCCTTTGTAGTGATTGGCCTTTGGGCAATCACAAGTCAACAGAACTTCTCTTCTCTCCAGGAAGCATTAGTGATAAAAGAAATCATGAAGTATTTTCTGATGCTGTGAATACACATAGCTCACTTCCTTGATGCTTTTATTTCCACCGACTTAAAAAGGCATGTTTAATTGCTTAACAGAACCAGGATGTTATCCGCAGTGAATGAGTAGCATGGTGACAGGGCTGAAAAAAAAAAAAAAAATGAATAAAACAGTGCAGTGATGATGAGCTTGTAATGATCAGGAAGTCAGGAAGCAGTCTATGGAGGAAGTACAAAACAATCAGGCCATACACATCGCATTAAAGCTAATTTCATAATGACATTAATAAATACGCATTTGATTTTCCTTTTGTGATGCAGATTTGATCAAAGAGCTGCATATAATAATAATGAAAGCGCAAATAAACAATTCAGACAGGTTAATCAAACGTTGAACTGCGCTGCTATGCCTTGCAGAAAAGAAAAATTGACAAATGTCACCGAGTGAAAGCTGTTCCGTTGGAAAATGCACAGCCTGCTAACTTAAGGAATTACAGAAAAGATTAAAACATGACTTGGCTCTGTGGGGTCGTGTTGTTGGCAGGCAACAGCAGATCCAAATATCAGTAGGTTAAAGGCTAATGCAAGAGTATAGACTCACTCAGAGCTCACTAAATGAGTTCATCTCAGCCTTTGACCTGTGCTGTATTACATAGTCCGGCAACATTTTGCAGAAAAACGTCATTCCCTTTCCTCTGAGCAGCTGCTGTTTGCACATGCATTTCCTTACATCACGTCTGTGTTTGTTTGTGAAAGAGAAGAAGGCGAGATGTGAAGCCTGAAGCTGAAATACTGTATCCATTATTGAGAACATAACCAGCTCCACAGAGTCCGACAGATAGACAGCCAGAGCCCAAAACACACTAATATGATGCAATCCATTACAAACACACCGCCAGATATACTGCTTTTGTTTGCTTAGACTTAGGTCAAATTATAATCAGGTTTTTACATTTTTATCCAGTGCAACACCACCATGAACTACCGTCTGAAAAATATCTGCAAAGTCACCAATTTAAAAAAAAAAAATTGGATCTAGTTGGATTTAGTCCATAGGTACGACTGGATGATTGGGCCAAAAATGTCATTAAGGCTGCAAACGTTGGCAAAAATTCATACTGCAAACAAACAAATTATGACTCTAACATCAAAGGGGGGGAAATTAAGTGCATGCTCAATAGTTGCAGGTGTGTCAAAAAATGTGCATAAAATAATCAGGTTCTTATAAAGCAGAGGGTTCCAAAGTGGGTACGCATACCTACAGGGGTACTAGGAAGAAGCCAAGGGGGTACTTGGAATTTTTTTGGAAAAATACATTAAATAAGTCATCATGTACCGAACGCAAAAAAAAAATTATTAGAATTAATGTTGGAATATAAAACACAATAAATACATTCATATAATAGTTTTATTGTCAATCATCTTGTTTAAGCTTTGGTAACATTTTAAGAACATTTCTATTTTATATTATTTAAAATGAGTTTATTTGAGTGGCTAAGTAATTATATTTGTTGATAAAAGGTTCATTTAGTAATTAATGACCAATTTATTTATTTTTCTTGTCAATAATAGAAGGCACTTTTCAATTTATATTTTGCAAACAAAATTTACTTCATTTAAAAAATGATATTTTTTATGTATTATGGTTAAATATATGTGGTTTGTTTACAAAGTTTTGAAAATATAGACAAACACAAATTTTTTTCAAAGACAATGCTGAAGCGAGAGTTGGGGGTATTTGGCTAAAAAAGTGTATTTCAGGAGGTACTCCACTGTAAAATTTTGAGAACCACTGTTACAAAGGATAGGGGTGGAATGAATGAATAACAAAATGATAAAAAGGACTCTTGGAAATGAAATTAATCATTAATGTTCACAAAGTATTATCTACAAAAATTCAACAAACACGACTGTTTGTGATGGTACTTTTTTAACCTTCTGTAAATCAAGGTTCAGTGTATAATATCAGTGATGAAATTGCAGATTGTAACCAACTGAATACCCCCTTTCCCTCCCCTATGGTGGCCATAAAACGTGTAAAGTTCTCATTTGTCAGTCGTCGCTTTTCCGTTGGACGTCTGAGCAAAACTTTACTGATATTTACTAAATGTTGAAAAAACAGAAGTGCGTAATGTCAGTTTTTCCATTAAATCACAAATGCAATGATTTGTTTATTATCGCA
Source organism: Sphaeramia orbicularis (assembly GCF_902148855.1). Lineage (NCBI taxonomy): Eukaryota > Metazoa > Chordata > Actinopteri > Kurtiformes > Apogonidae > Sphaeramia > Sphaeramia orbicularis. The sequence continues at coordinate 17,064,580 of NC_043970.1, forward strand.
AGATGACATGAGAAGTCGTTTCATAAACATGGCGATGAACGTAAATATGGTGTTGATTTACAGATATATTCATTATTATTATATATTACCCCTCTATCTCGTACTAAATTAAAAATGATTGGGTTTCCTGGTGTGTCCACACATACCGCGACATGTTTCTTCTTCTTCTTCACTTGTAACGTATGTCATCATCCATTTTTTTAACTCACCCGACTCTAGTTGCGAAAAAAGGTCTTTCCTTGCAGTTTTATGTGATATACCATTTTGCGCTATGCCCGAAAAACCACCTCTTGCCAGTGCCAAAACTTGTAATCGAAAAATGAGACTTTGGCGAAATTGTCATTTTTTCCATGAGGTAAATTTTTATGTGCAAGTTATATTTGCGCAATTTAAGGGTCAATGGAAAAGTGACTATTGTCCTCCCCTGATGTTTATCGCAAGATGACATGAGAAGTTTTTCCATAAACATGGCGACGAACGTAAATATGGTGTTGATTTACAGATATATTCATTATTATTATATATTACCCCTCTATCTCGTACTAAATTAAAAATGATTGGGTTTCCTGGTGTGTCCACACATACCGTGACATGTTTCTTCTTCTTCTTCACTTGTTGTAACGTATGTCATCATCCATTTTTTTAAGTCACCCGACTCTAGTTGCGAAAAAAGGTCTTTCCTTGCAGTTTATAGTGATATACTATTTTGCACTATGCCCGAAAAACCACCTCTTTGCCAGCGCATGAACTTTTATCGAAAAATGAGACTTTCGGCGAAATTGTCAATTTTCCATTAGGTAAATTTTTATGAGCAGGTTATATTTGCGCAATTTGAGGGTCAATGGAAAAGCGACTACTGTTTCTTTGGTGGCTATTTAGTGAACAGGACTCTAACACTGTAGTGACAATATGCTGTATTATGATGACAACCTTCTCCCCTACTTTAATCAATAATATTATATCACATTTCTGCAATTGGAAGCAACTAAATTCCCTAAATATTGCATACTTATCTTGTAACTAGCTGTAAAACTTGACATAGATGATGAAAATATACCAAAAGTTTTCATTATGCTTGTTTTACACATGTCCGCGCCCAGTGTCTGTGAATCTAAGATATCACCACGCAACAGATGCTGTGTTTATTTTCCTGACCTGCCCATTGGCATCACTTTCACCTGGTCTACTCTGGGGAGATTCATGCAATCATAGGTTTCACTGCTTTAACAGACTGATGGGTCGATTCTTTATTATGGACTTGTAGACACTGAGCAGACTGCTGAATAGATTATAAGGATCACCATAGACTGGACATTATCAGTGATCAGAGGAACATGACATCACCCACTGGTTCCTGAGATGCCTTTTTTTTTTTTTTTTTTTACATGTAGCTTCCTTGGGACAATTTCTACAAAGTTGGTTTACAGTTTTGATACTTTGATTTTTGCATTTTTGACACATTTTTTTTAATATTTAAAATGTGTCTTTACTTATAATGGGCCATATTTTAATGGCTTACAACATGGAAATGGTTAGAGATATCTATATAGTTCCTATTGAGCACTGATAGAACGTCATACATGGACTTTCATTTGGGTCCATGACCTTTGACCTTGAGTGATCCTGAAGGGTCAAACTCAAGGTCACCAATGTCTATATTTCTACAGTCTTCTATAAAACTACAGCTCAGGTTCGTTTCAAAATTTGTGAGTGGTTTCCTTGGGACAATGTCTACAAAGTTTGTTCACATTTGAGACATTTTGATTTTTGAATTTTTTAGGCATTTTTGATTGCTTATAATGGACCATATTTTGATGGCTTATAAAAATGGAAATTGTTGAGCTTGTAGTATTCTCTCCTTCTTCTTCTGACATGTTTCAATAAGAAAGACAGGGATTTTCTTCTTTGTTTCACTTTTTTTGAAACGTATAAAAGGAGGACATTTCTCATATTCTGGTAGGAGGCAAAGTGAGGAAGTGAGGTCATCAGCCGGAAGTACAGAACACTGACCTTCGACTTAAAAGTGTACAAAATATAAAGTGCATGTACAAGAAAAAAAAAGTAACAGAAGAAAAGTCAAAATTCACATAAATAACATTTGTACATGAGAACATAAATCTAACAGAAATACTTTGAGATATTGATATAGTTACCACTGAGCACTGATTGGAAGTCATTTATGGACTTTCATTTCATCTGTTGAGTTCTCCTCCAGTGAAAGTACCACCCACTTCTACTGGGAGATTAATCTCCTGCATCAAGACCACAGGACTCTATAGCTGCATTTCCACTATGTGGTACCGACTTGACTCTACTTAGGTACCAGGTACTAGGCCATTTCCATTACAGGATAGTACCGACTTTAGAGTACCTGGTCATCATAGCGACACTACATGTAACTTCCATGGTTGCTGATAAACTTGTTCGTTGCGTGTTGCCCTGTCAAGCTCACGCTTAATCTTTTCATCGGCCAGCAGCGACAGAAAAGTCTGAACCTCCTCGACTGATTATGGTGACGTTTTGCGGGCTGTCATCATGGATTAGCCTACCCGTATATTCACTGTAACTTCCAAATCTTTTTTTTTTTTTTAAATGGTGGCTCGCGCATTGATGACGCAATGGCGTAGAAACAACCCTGTATTGCAGACCAATCAGTGGTCTGCAGTGTTTACACGTCACATTTTAGCATCTCTTCACCCATTTTGGAACCTCGGCCAAGCAAGTACTAAAAAAAAATAGTACCAGATTCCAGGTTCTTTTATGTAATGGAAACATAAAGTCGAGTTGAGTCAAGTCGAGTCGGTACCACATAGTGGAAATGTGGCATATCGTAGCGGCAGAACCTGACAACCTCACAAATTCAATTTGTTTTTGATTCTTGGTAGAACATGCTAGTGAGCTACAGGGCCATTGGTCCTATTTTTAGATTTAGTCATCACCATGTTGGTTTTTGAGAGTGGAAGTGACCCTATTTGAAGAAGCTGGAACTATGGGAGGGTCAGGGGGCAGAGCTGAGTTAATGGTATAGTGCTAGCTAACTGGCTTGGTAAAACAGTAAACTTCATTAAGCACTGGAAAAGTCATTTTAACCTCTTAACCACCACTACACTGGAGCTGTCTGTCAGGAAAAATCCATTTGTCCATTTTCTGCACCGCCGGAGCCTATCCTAGTTACCAATAGGTGAAGCCTGGACTTTACACCAGTTTGTTGAAGGGTACTGGGAAAAATGTGTTTTATTAACCCTCCGGTATCCCGTCCAGCCAGGCCCTTACTAAGCACAAAGTGTGCCTTTTTGGAACACTTGTGGAATAATGTCGAAAAAATGTTCATACAGTTTGTTTTTAATTCTTTTACACTTTTTTCTATTTCATCAACTTGCACCATAAATAAAAATACCAAATACTCAATAACTGTCACATTTTTTAACCCTTTAAATGCCGTGTTTGTAATGTAAACAAACCATTTTTTGGATGCAAAAAACACAAAAAAATTATTTTTTTCAACATACTACATAAAAATTGGATCACATATTATTTGATTTTTGCAGCCTGGCATATGTCAATGATTAACAGCAACATTGGTTCATTTGCATCATTATTTTTGGTGCTAGGTCAAATGTTCAAAAATACTAGCATCTGTCACCAAGTGTGCCAAAAATGCACACCTATAAATCAAACTGTTAAATATTATAGATTGATTTATTTTTCTGCTTTAATTTGATTTTATTTTTGTAAATCAAGGTCAGCCCTAATCATACATATCAAATGGAAGAAATAGTGCGTTTTAGGCACACTTGGGAGACAGATGCTAGTCTTGTAATTTTCTTTTGTTTACAATGTGCACATTTTAGTCGATGGCTGGAATTTTAAAGATCATGCAAAAATGAACAACTTTTGAATTCAAACCTTATTTAAATTGTGAAAAATAATATGAAGTTTTTTAACACGAAGTACAAAGTGTGCCTAAAAGGCGCACCCGGATACTGGAGGGTTAAATAAACAGAAAATCCTAACATCTGATTCTGTGTTAGTGCCATCGATAAAAGACCAACATGGCAGACGTCATGGCCTCCTATTTCCCATGAGATGAAATTAACGAAGCAATATTTAGATGAAGACGAGATTGCTTTTTTTTATTGTGGCAGATTAAAATAAATGGGGCTGAATGAGTCCTGAATAAGAAAATATTGACTTAGTAATTTTTGGACAGAATTTCAGAGTAAATCTATAGAAATTAGGGCATTTTGGAGCCAGCTTTTTTAATGATCTAAATTTCAGCCTTTTGTGGTTTTATAATAACACAGGCTGACACTGAGATTGGGATTCCATTAGTCAAACAGCTCTAGTTACCAAAATAAACATCTACTAGGAAAATGTGTGACATGACATAAAATTATATAAATGATATTGCAATAATTATCTTTTTTTATCATCACTCCACGTCTTAACCGTAGAAAAGCAACACTTTATAATATTACGATCAGGTGATTATGATTTATGAGATGTGCAGATTTGACATGCTCTGCCTCTCTTGCAGGTTTGTTAACGTGGGTAGAATTTTCTTGTTGTACATTACTGTCAAATGGGCTATGTTGTGTCTCTTAATTTAAGGTTTTTACAAAGATTACATGTTAATGCTTCCATCCCCTACTACCTTAAGTGCCAGTAAGTAAGACCTGATGCTGGGCTGATTTGACACCTGTCTGGAAAGAAATATGGCACAAACTACATTTTCTGCCACTGAACAGAGAATAATATTTGAAGAGCCGACATTTTGAAAGTTTAAGTACCTATTTATCTCACAAGAGGAGGGCAGTATGTGAGAAAATATTAGCTAATGAGTCTGATGTCATCACCTTAAAATCTGTGATTTATTGAGTCGTTAAAATTTAGCGTTAGTCAGATAAAAACAATATAACAGCTTTACTTACTGCTTTCCTCATAGAGCGCTGGATGATGCTACCATTAAAGAATAAACAGGTGGCCTTTGCAGGAAACAGAAACCATAAAACTAACAGGTGCTGGGATTCCTGCGCCTTTGTTTTGAGGTGTGACAGAGTGGAGAGGCCCTGTAAAGTAACTTCATAATACATCTTTTAATGAGTACTCTCTCTCTCTCTCTCTGTCTGCCTCTCAGTATTGGTGCCACAGATGTTACATTTCTGATTCAGTTTTCTGCCACAGTGGCAGTCTATGGTAATAAATCAGAAGCATCAACAATCTGTTTAAATTTACATTCCTTCTGCCAGTGAACAAGAAGGCGTTGTTCTAAAAGAAAGAACACAAAGTTTCTATCAGTAATTCTTTCTTTTTAGAAGCAAAATTTCTATACAGACTTTAAAGTAAATAAAGACAAACATAAACATTTATGGGCCTATAAACAGGCTGCAAAATATTCCTGTGAGAGTTGTTAAGTAGTCAGTTGTTTGTGAAATGCAGGTGCAGTCATAGAGTCAGGGCAGTCAATGTATTTTTAACACCACTCATGATGTTTCAGGGTAGCACAGGTTGTCAGCTTATGAATTTAAAATTTCTACAAATTTTGTATGGCTGTAAAGGTCATCATGTGTTACCTTTAGGTGAGGGTTGTTGTGTTGAACTGCAAGTGTTGTATTTATCATAGCTTTCTGTGCCAGCTAAAGCATTTGGATTTTCTGAGTTTCTGTTCATTAAATACAACATACAGTGCCCCGTCAAAGCATACGTCAGACACAATATTTCATCGGACTGCTGTTAGCTTTGATTACAGAAGGCATTCACCATGAAATCATTTGTACAATGCAATGGTTATCCACAGTTTGTAGTGACTTTGTTGTGACTTGTTCTAGGTCGCAATAGGAAAATGAATGCATCCAGAACTGGAGTAAATCCAGTTCGTAACACAGGCCCCCACAGGCTTGTACTGTAGGCACTAGGCATGATGGGTAATCACTTTGTTCACCTCTCTTCTTACTCTGATGGACCCATCACTCTGGAACAGGGTCATTCTGGACTCATCAGACCACATGACCTTTTTCTATTGAAACACAGTCCAGTCTTTATGCTCCGTATCAAACTGATGGTTAAGAAACGAGAAGCAACTCACAGCAGTGGTTTAGTCCAGGGTATACAGAGTATACCCACTTATTTTTCAGTCAGTATTGCATATACCCACCTCTAAATCCCCCCTGATGTGTACCATTCAGTAGTATCTGCAGCCAAATTGCCCATTTTTTCCCCTAGGATTGTGAAGCCATGACCCGCCCTACTCTGCCTCTAATTGGCCTTCACTGATTAGATTGGTGACTTTTTAACATGAGGACTGATGAGCCAATCAGAAGCAGAACAGGGTGGGTCATGCCGAGGAAAATATTGCTAACTTTTGCTGGCCACCTCTGGAACCTGATTGGACACCTCAGGTGCCAGTTTCACCCCAATTGATTGACAGGTTACTGCACGTCTCATTGAAAGATCCACGATTATTGGAAATGCAAACAAGACAGGCAGAATAAACGTCTTTCAAGTGAGTGACACATATTGAGAGAACCTACTTTCATGGAATACATAATTCTGACATAAGTTTTAAGGTGGTTTCAGAATGAGTCAATGTTTTAAACAACCGGTCATGTGACTGCATATTTAGAGGAAAAGAGATGTTGTCGCCAATAGTTAAACTGTGTGAGTAGGCTAACATTATGAAAGGTTAATGTTATCCTATCTTTGCCTCATGTTGAATCCATGTACATTCGTGCAGCTGCTTGTGTGACCAGTAATACCTACAAACTGCTCCTGATCAAGTCATGATAATTTTATAATAGAGAGCAAATACTGCAGATGGATTTTTGGGTAAACTAAATAGAGTAGTCTTATATGTCAATGTTTCTAAAACAGAGTGTTTTTTTTCTGGACTACTTTTTAAAAAAAAAAAGGCAAAAATTGAGAGTATACCCACTTCTCCAGGGACCACTACACCACTGACTCACTGTATCAGTCCGAAGAATGTGTTGCAGCTGAAATATATTAACCATTACAGGAAGAATCTGACCTGTTTGCTTGGTTAAACCCAAGTGGGAACATTGGTTTTTGACTGACCACTGTACTTTTTCCTGACGTCAGTGACCGTGACTGTCTATGTCTTATACTGTACACTATGCTGTTTTGCATATGTTAAGTACCAGGAGGTGTTGACATTAGCTGACTTCTTCTCTCAGTGAATGGCTGTGTCAGTAGGCCACATCCATGATAAGAACCAGTGTCTTGATTTTTTCATAGAGGACTTTTCTGCAAGAATCCTTTTACTCACTTCAGACTTCTTCAGTGCCTCTTTTCTAATCATCTATGGCGCCAGGTGTAAACCACGATAGCAATGTAATCATATAAGCACATGCAAATCCTACATCTACCTTCAACTACATCTATTTTGAAGAATGTTATTTTTGTACTCCAGTGCAGGGTAGAATTTGAGGAGCTCTCACATATACAGCTCTGGAAAAAAATTAAGAGACCACTGCAATTTCCTCTGAAATCAGCATGTCTGTATGTATGACAGCCATTCCATTCCTGTGTCTGTTGAATTCCAACACAAGCACACCTTATTCTACTGAATAAACATCTGGTCCATGTCTTATTGAAGAAGCAGAAGTATAAACACCACCACTGTGGCCATCACTATCTTCTTACAACAGGCAAAAACAGTGCTATTAGTACCGCCAAAGTAAGTGGAATCAAAAATAACTATTGAAAACTACTGGACTTCTGCTCTGACAATGTTCCCAAACTCTGAGGACTGGTTTTTCTGTCAGGACAATGCTCCTGGCCTCAGCTAGGTCAGTAAAGATGTGGATGACGGACCACCAGATGAAGACCCTGTCATGGCCAGCCCAATCTCCAGACCTGAACCCACTTTGAAAACTTCTGGAGGAAGATCGATGGGCACAAGCCATGGAACATTGCTGAGCTTCTTGAATTTCTATGTCAGGAGCTGCATAAAGTCATCCAACAGCAATGGTGGAGAGCCAAGACACGTAAAAGCTGTCATTGAAAATCAGGGTTATTCCACCAAATATTGATGTTTGAACTTTTACCAAGTTGCCACATTAGTATTGTGTTGTTTAGAAATGAATATCAGCTGGTTTTCTTTGCATTATTTGACATCTGCATCTTTTTGTTATTTTGACCATGTGTCATGTTCTGCAAATACACGCTCTAAAAAACATTTGGAATTTTGGAGAAATGTTGTCGGTAGTTTACAGAATAAAACAAAAATGTTAATTTTACTCGAGGGTCAAAACACAGTAATGTCCCGTCAGAGAGCGAAGTTTAATTGATTGCCATTCCGACATTTATTTCAATATAAAGTAGCTCCTTGTTTTGGATAATCCCTTATGGTCCAACTAAAGCAAAAATTAATTTGAAAGTAAAAATGTGGGTCATTTAGCAACACTAATCTGTCAGATTGTCTCTAAAATGTCCCGTCACAGAGATTTCGAATACTGTGTTTTGACCCTCAAACACATACCTATAAATGGTAAAATCGCAGAAAGTGATAATTTTGCAGTAGTCTCTTATTTTTTTTCCAGAGCTGTGTATATTTCCTCTTGTGTTGTTGTGTTCAGTGAGTTTGTTCAGTGAATACCTTCTTGTTTAGTTCCTGTAATTCAACATCCAACAGCAATGGTGGAGAGCCAAGACACGTGAAAGCGATCATAGAAAATCAGGGTTATTCCACCAAATACTGATGTCTGAACTTTTCCCAAGTGACAACATTAGTATTATGTTGTTTAGAAATGAACATGAACTGATTTTCTTTGCATTATTTGACATCTGCATCTTTTTGTTATTTTGACCACGTGTCATGTTCTGCAAATACATGCTATAAATAATAATATTTTGGTTTAGAATTTGGAAGAAATGTTGTCAGTAGGTTAGAGAATAAAACAAAAATGTTCATTTTACTCAAACACATACCTATAAATGGTAAAATAAGAGAAAGTGATAATTTTGTTGTGGTCTGTTATTTTTTTCCAGAGCTGAAGGTCTCCACTAGAGAGGGGAGTTCACTTTTCTGCTTGAACCACCAGTCGTTCATTCATTTTCTCAACTTTTATCCAACAGGCAAAGGCAGAATACACCTTGGAAGTGTCACCAGTTCGACAAAAAACACATATGGGGAATTTTGATTGACCTCTTAATGTATTGAGTGCATGTCTTTGGACACTAGAAGGAAGCCGGACGTGGGGAGAACATTCAAACTCCACACAGAAAAGTCCCCTCCACTGGTTCAGTGGGTTCAGTGGAATCAAACCCATTACCTTTTTTGCTGTGAAAAGACAGTCCTAACCACTGCACCACTGGAACCACCATATTATTGTTAAAAAAAACCCAAAAAAAAAACCCACAAGTTTGACCTGTTTTCTTCTCAATGATGTGAATATATGTATACTTCCTTAATAGCCCTGAATGGGTTAAATCTGTCCTAAAATAAATAAATGTATCAGCACATTGTTTTTTAATGTTCGATTATGCAGTGTTACTATTCGCGTCACCTTATTCAATGTAACCGTTATTTCAACAGAGTCGTCAATCATAGATTTATTACATATGAAAAAAAAAAGTGAAAGAAAACAACAGAGTGTGCCAAAAGAAAGCAACGTTAAACACAGGCAGCACCATGTCTTATGTTTGACATGACAAATATACAACTGGTCTGATGATGTAAGTGACTCAAATAGCCTATTCTCCAATGCATTACACAAGTGACAAGCAGAGTAAACAAACATTTGAGTCCCCACACTGGTCCGGGCCCTCGAGCCATACTGCAGATTGGCTGACACTTTGCTTTGATAAAAGGCTCCCTCTGAATTCAAAGTTAGTGCCTTGGAAATTGGCATCACAAGCTCCAGGTTTGAGACGCTAGTAAATTATGGAGCACTAAAAGGATTTTGGGCTCTTGTTCAAAGGGGAGTTAACCGAATAAAAATAAATGAGGACAAATGAAAAATAACAACACTCTTAAAATCCTTGGCTCTTATCGGATTTTCAGTGTCGATTCCATCAGGTATAATGCTCAGGTGTATTAAGAGATGGATGACTGAAGTTGTAATTATTCACATATATCATTGGTTTGCAGCATGTGGAGCTGATTATTCATTATGTTGGAAACATGTTGTGTACAGGTAAATGGAACACTGACACAGCATCAGGGGAGGACAATAGTCACTTTTCCATTGACCCTTAAATTGCGCAAATATAACTTGCACATAAAAATTTGCCTAATGGGAAAATGACAGTTTCGCCAAAAGTCTCATTTTTTGATTACAAGTTATGGCGCTGGCAAGAGGTGGTTTTTCGGGCGTAGCGCAAGTGGTATATCATGCAAAACTGCAATGGAAAGACCTTTTTTCGCAACTAGAGTCAGGTGAATTAAAAAAACGTATGTTGACAGAAGGTACAACAAGCGAAGAAGAAGAAACATGTCGCGGTATGTGTGGACACACCAGGAAACCCAATCATTTTTTAATTTAGTACGAGATAGAGTGGTAATATATAGGGATGCATTGATACCACTTTTTTCCAGACCGAGTACAAGTACTTAAATTTAAGTACTTGCTGATAGCGAGTACCTATACAAGTACTTAATAATCCCATTCCAGTTCTTAGTTCCTTTTGTAAATGTGCTTTATTGTCATTGTCATTAGTCTGACTGGAACAAGGTGCTGCTACTGACATTAAATGTGTTGGAATGAGTGTTTCTCAATTAATCCACCAGGGGGCGCCGCTCTGAATTAACCATACTGGACAAATACCACGAAGAAGAGTAAAGATTTTTTGAGAAGAAGAAAGTCAGCAATAACAAACATGGAGATGACAGAGGTAACACTAATGTGATACTAATATTGCAGCGTTTTCGCTGGTAAGGTTTAAAAGCGACGTTTCAGCAGGAAGAGAAAAGAGAAATGAGTGATAAGTTTGGTTTTCACTTCTGCTGGCGGCGGTCTGCACCACTCCATAATTCTGGCCCAGGCCTGGGTAGTTGTCATAAATCTGTCAGTAGTTTTACTCTAACTCACACAGTCATTCTTTGAACAGATCCTCTACCTCCACGGTTCTTGGTGGTATTCTCCGTCTGGGTACGCATCCGCCAGCACCTGGAAAATGGGTGGAATGTACACAGAGGACGGACAGAACGCTCCATCTGTGTCTGTTTCTTTAATGTTACTGTCAGTCAGTGTTACTTTTATCACCGTCATTTATTTTGAAAAATCTCCACACTCTTCACACTCCCCACACATTATTCCACCGCCTCGTACCTGCTGCACTGAACTGTGAATGTCACACGACCGTAAGTGGTATCGGTGCATTTGTATCGGGTTACTTTTACAAGTACAAATACAAGTACACACTGAGTATCGGAGCCGATGCCCGATACTGGTATCGGATCGGTGCATCCCTAGTAATATATAATAATAATGAATATATCTGTAAATCAACACCATATTTACGTTTGTCACCATGTTTGTGGAATGACTTCTCGTGTCATCTCCTGATAATAAATAAACAAATCATCGCATTTGTGATTTAATGGAAAAACTGACATTACGCACTTCTGTTTTTTTGACATTTAGTAAATATCTGTAAAGTTTTGCGCAGATTTCCGATGGAAAAGCGACTAATGAGTTATTTATTCATTCTTCTAAACATATAAATTGCTGCTTCATTTGAAGAACTCTAAAACAAGGTTAAACATAATTCACAGAGATAATACATCAAAATGGCAGCAGTTTGAACTCTGCTGTTTGCTCTCAATGATCTTTTGTCACCAAGTGAGTAAATGCTGAGGCAATGACTGAGTTGTCAGTCACTGCACACAGGCTGCTATTGGACAAAGAACCAAATAACACAAAATGACCATATTTGTCTACAGGGGACTAATAGCATTGTTGATCAATACCAATCACTCAGTAATTACTTGGCTTGCTACAGAGATTTTGGAAGCAAACTTGTCTGAGTTTTTCACCAACAGAGCTATGGATCTCTGAGCTGGAGCAAAGCAGGAGCCATCATGCCACACTTGGTAGTAAAGCCAATAATCTAAATGATAATTAAGTACAGCTGCAGTTTATGTTCAATGGATATACAGGCTGCTAGGTCATTACATGTCTGTTGGACTTTCTCCAGTGAAAATGTGTGTCACTATGAGGAAATTGTAAGTGCGATAATAATCAATTTGGAACCTTGTGTTTGATTTTTACCCTCGGCCCTTGCAGCAGGGTATTTTCGTGAGTCCGTCGTCCATCCGTCTGTCTGTCCATAAGTGCAAAAACTTTGCCGTGGACTGTTATGTTGTGAATGTTCCAAAACTAACCAGTCGAAGCAGTAGTGGATGAGGCAACTGCTGTTACATGTGATATAGTTTATGTTAAAGCACATAATAATTTGAGCTAAATCACTACCAAATCATCCATCTTGTGGGGAAGTTGTTATGGCTTTCCTACAATCAGTCTTTATTTTGTCTGTTATGGGCTTTTTAGACGGGATATTAAGTCTGAACACCAGTCAGACATATTAGGTGACGGAAATTCTCCTTAATGCTGGATGCAATAAAATGGAAAAAGGTAGAAGAGGAAGGCTGAGCAATGTAAAAATGTAAAAACATCATGGTGAACTGTAGCAAACTCTGTGCACTGTAAACCCCTGATTCTAATGGAAGAAAAAAAAATATTCAAAATGATTCAAAATGCAAAAATTACACTGAAGATATTAACAATCCTTTTAGTTCAGGTTCCACATTCAGACCAGTTCAATCTCAAGTGGGAGGGGCTTGTAAAATACTATTAAAATAATATATAAATAATGACAACTCCAAATTTTTCTCTTTGTAAATGTAAATATTTTCATGTATTTACACTAAAACAAAGTATAATTTCGCAAAAAATGTGAATAACCTGAACAAATATGAACAACCTTAACAAGATTCTGCCTGTTATTAAATGTTTGGTGTATTTTTTATATTATAATGTAAATGATAAACTGAGGCAGAATATTGTTAAAATTACACTTATTATATTAAAAGCAAACAACTGGGAAAACAGCAGCAATGCTGGAAAGGATGTGGACACATGAATGCCAACCACTCGCATATCTTTTGGACACGTGTAAAAATGCAAATGTTTTGGAACCATGTTGTTCAGACAATGGAGAATATTTTAAATGATAAAATTCCAATGGACCCCCAGACTATCTACCTTGGTCTAATACCTGATGACATAATTAAAAGAGAAGACACTTACTTATTTAAAATTTTAATTCTTGCCTGCAAAAAGGTAGTCAGAAGGAACTGGTTGAAAAGTGACCCTTTTCAACCACAACAATGGCTGGACATTATGGAGGAAATATATTCCATGGAAAAATTAACATTTCAGATGAGGATTAAGATGGGAACTTTTAAGCGAAGATGGGAGAAATGGATCATATTCAAGGACAGAAATTCTTGATATCAGATTGAGTATGGAAAAGCAGTCAAATGTATAAGGAACAACATCCCCCTTGTATTGTGTGTGTTTCCCTTTTTTTTTTTTCTTTTTTTTTTTATTGAGTGTTGTTACTGCATTGTAAAAGTGATTTAAAACATTAAAATATGGAGTATTTTTTTAAAAAATTATACTTATTTTGTCAGTTTGTTAATGTTATTCACATTGTTTGAAAGGATAGTTTGTAGATGTAAATCTTTTCATAATGTAAATTAACTTTTTTTGCTCTAAGACATAGAGAAAAGTTTGGAGTTGACATTATTTATATATTATTATGTTATTCTTTTACTGGTCTGGCCTGACTATGTTGCAAGGGCTAAGCTCAATAAAGAAAATTCAACCAAGATGTGATGAAAATGACTCACGTTATGCTGTATTGATGAATATTTAAACCAAATCCTGATGTTTTACTAACCAAATGAAGAAAATCTCATCTCATCAAGGAACTCTCATTTAGGAAAAGCAAACAAACGTGAAAATACGGATCCTCTGAGATGTAAAGATGTGTTTCCTTGGAACTTAAGAAATATAATCATGCTTTGCTGCAAAAATGAGACGCAATGAAATCCATAAAACTTATTGAGTTTCTTTAAAGAATGTCAGTGTACACTTTAGAAGATTAAAATATCTCATGCCAACATTATGAATGACTTAAAAAACAAAACAAAACTGGAAAGCATTAAAGATAAAATGTGGTAAAGTATTAAAGATGTCATGAGTTACATATTTTCAGTTTTAGAAATGAAGATAGACACCCTGCAGTTTATACAAGTCTTAACCAAACCCCAAACCACCTGCTGGCTTCTGTTTTTTTTTTTTTTTTTTTCTTTTTAGTAGAATGACCATACACACACTCATGACAAATGATCAGAGTTTGGCGTTTTGCTCTGTGTACAATTAAATGTTACAAACAGACCAAGGTTAGTCCAAACTTTGTTGGCATCAGACAACACTTCACTTCAAGGTGAACACAACACAGCTCCACCAAAACATCTGAGACAAGTATTTCAAAGCAGCTTAAACCAGTTCACAATAAATTGGTTATTCAAGGTTGAATCAGGTGAATAAAATATCCATTTAAAAAGAAGCGGTCCCCGAGCAGGAATCTGTCTCAACTAGACCTTAATATTTCAAGGAAGTGGTGGAAGTATATGAATGGAATGTGGGATCTGGAAGTAGAAGGTCATTGCTTTGAAAATCTGGGGAGTGCAACTTTCATCATCTGGACCGAATGCTTTTGATGTGATTTAAGTAAATGTATTAAGTCAGCCCAGTTAAGTCAAGTGTAAACTGCATGACCACTATTCACCACAAATCTACTCCCATTAAACAACCTTTCTGACCACTGCGATGTTGTGGGATGATGGAACTGATGGGAAAAAGATGGGAGTCAACCTGCACTCTGATGTGCACACATCCAGAGTACGTGTCAGCATTCAGTGGCTGATGTAAAAAAGATGAAGCTCATGCTCAGTCCGGTAAAAATGTTTAATAGTGAGACAATCTTTACCATGTCTCCCAAACAGAAAAGAGCACTTTCCTTAATAAGCACTTGCAAGAAAGTATTCAGAATAACTGTAGAAAAAAACAAAGTCTCAAATGTCATTTTATATAAAATACCTGAGAATACATAATTTCCTGGTCTGTCAGAGTTTTTAAAACCGAAGAAGTCACTAAAAACTAGGGATGGGAATCGACAAGAATTTAACGATTCCGATTCCATTATCGATTTTGCTTATCAATCTGATTCCTTATTGATTCTCTTATCGATTCTCTTTGGGTGAGGGAATAAAACAGTACAAATGGGTGTGTTTGCATTAAATGTCTTTTATATTTCCATCTCTGCACAGAAAATATAACATATACAGTATAAAGTATACAGTATAAATAATAATAACAGAATGATACCGGGCTCGGTTCGGGGGTGCAGTGAAAGTGAAACTAAAGATGCTTTACTAATTCCTCTGTTACCGCATTTCAACTCAGCCCGTCTCCCGTTGTTGTGCACCTCATTTCCTTTCCCTTACCTTCGGAAATTTGTATTTGAGGGGGTACGACATTTGTTGCCCGCACTGGAACCGGGCCCGGATGACGGCCTGGTGTTCACTCTGCCACTAGACTCACGAGTGCCACTAAGTAGCATGTCAAATACATGGCATTCCTCTAAATGAATCGCATGCTGTGGACAAATGTTTGAACATATGGGAGGGATTTCACCCTTTTGAAGAAATGGAAGCTTTGCAAGTGTTACAAGTGGACCTGGTGTCGTCTTTTTGGACCATTTCTGCCTCAACACCATGTTGGCTACGTTCTGATCAAAATAATGCAGCGTACGCGTGATGTCATCACGCATGCGCAACAAAGGTGGAATCGATAAGCAGAATCATTAAGCAGGCAGGCAAACGATTCCAAGGAATCGAGCTACTGGGATCCGGTTCTCAAAAAGAACCAGTTCTTGAGTCCCATCCCTAGTCTCAAATGTCATTTTATATACAGGGTGGGGAAGCAAAATTTACAATGAACATTTAGTTGTTTTTTCTCAGCAGACACTACATCAATTGTTTTGAAACCAAACATATATTGATGTCATAATCATACCTAACACTATTATCCATACCTTTTCAGAAACTTTTGCCCATATGAGTAATCAGGAAAGCAAACGTCAAAGAGTGTGTGATTTGCTGAATGCACTCGTCACACCAAAGGAGATTTCAAAAATAGTTGGAGTGTCCATAAAGACTGTTTATAATGGAAAGAAGAGAATGACTATGAGCAAAACTATCACGAGAAAGTCTGGAAGATACTATTAAAGAAGAATGGGAGAAGTTGTCACCCGAATATTTGAGGAACACTTGCGCAAGTTTCAGGAAGCGTGTGAAGGCAGTTATTGAGAAAGAAGGAGGACACATAGAATAAAAACATTTTCTATTATGTCAATTTTCTTGTGGCAAATAAATTCTCATGACTTTCAGTAAACTAATTGGTCATACACTGTCATGTTTCAATCCCTGCCTCAAAATATTGTAAATTTTGCTTCCCCACCCTGTAAAATACCTGAGAATACATAATTTCCTGGTCTATCAGAGTTTTTAAAACTGAAGAAGTCACTAAAAACTCAAGGTGTTATGCCCCATCTACACCAATAGGAATGATTTTTGTAGAACAATGAAAAAACATGCTCATCTGACCATAGCACAGACTTCCACTGTCTCTCAGTCAAATTTTGTCTCAGTTTAACTTTTTTTTTTAGTATGCTACAAGAATCAAAATCAAAATTTGTTAGCAAAAATACAAAAATAATTCCGATTTATTATGGTCAGTTAAATACAGTTTGAAGCCAATGAACAAATAAATCGGTTGAAGGATTTGAATGTGCATAAAGGAACCGTGCACATCCAGAACAGGGGTGGAATGCATGAAAAACACAAGAGCGAAAAAGACAACAAAGTCAACAAAATATAAAAGCATGGAGCTCAAAGATATAGAGCTCCAACCGATTAATCGATTAGGTGCTTGAAGCGAATTCAAAAATTCATGATGCGATTAATCGACTCAAATTGATTGAAGGGAAGTATTCAATTGCAGTTTTCCTGAACTGAAGCTTCTTTGTGCGTCACAATAAGCGTCCGTGTGAAACACAACAGTGGAACCAATGTTTAACAGCAGAGAAATGAAGAAAACAAAGCTTTGATTCAGGAGAATTGTGGTTGAATGATGTTTTTGGATCACTTTGAGTCAATTAATCGGTTGCAGCTCTACAAAGATACAAGAGCTAGTCACCGCCAAAGCGTTCTGGGTACAGCAACGTGATTGTAAGGCTATTGTATTCCAGAATTACTTACATCCTCCAGAATATTGGTCCTATCAACTTGCTGTTTTCGCTACTGTGTTCCTTGACTAAAAATACAGAAGTATGGCAAACTGCAACAGTCAACTCTTTCTGATTTTTTTGTGAAATCCACAGACACACACACTTGGCTTTTCTAATATAGATGACAGTAGCGTATAGAACCTGGTCCTGCCTTCAGGTTCTGCTGATTAGATGTGATTGGATGCAACTGTGGGTTCCACCACAGCTGAAGGTGATTGGCCTGGGTGGGCGTGGCTACCAGGAGGCTCTGAACAGTAAACAGCTTCATTTTGATTTCCACATATTACCCTGAGTAGAAAACACCATTCATTTCATTCGTTGTTAGTCCTTGGTTTTGAGGATCCAGTGGTATTTTTTATTCTTTGCCTATCCTTCTGATAGATTTAGTAGTGTGGTGAAGATTTCTTTCCTCACCACCTTTCAGAACCCATTGTTTGGGCCATATCCTTGTAGTGTTTTTGTTAGTTTCTCTCAGTTCTGCCACAAACCTTTCATTTTTCATTTTCATTTATTTTGTTCATGGTTGTGCATTTCATCAGCAGACATTCAATAATCATCAGGTGAACAAACATTTACACACCCATGCTTGAAAAGGAGCAGGATGAAGAAAATTTTATATTTCCTGCCCCCTTCTAAATAAGAATAGCCTATACACAACTAGCTATAAAGTCATACTGTATAAAGTCAGACAAACCAAACAAAATACGTCTTAAATGAATACAAAACCAATTGCAAAACTACATGTCCGGGAAGTACAAAACAAACAAAACATAGGTAAATATATACAGTACCTGATGAAATGATGCAAAACAATTACGATACCAGACCAAAATATGTAAAAAAATATGGCACAAGATGCAAAACAAATACAAAGCAAAATGTAAAAACTTATAACTGCTCATATAATCTCACTTCTTTCACTTAGTGCACGGGAAAAACAAACCGAACCTCATTTGCACAAGCAATCATCTCTGTTTAAGGAGCAAAATTATAGAACTATTTCTATTGGACGAGTTGAAAAGGCAACACAACTGGAATATTTTCAATAAAGTTATGCATGAAACAGAAGCAACATAACTCTCACATGTATTTTCTCATAGATCATAGTGTTGTATGTATTACAACACTAACTGTATTATCTTCGTATCTTTATTGTTTTCTTCCTTCTTTGCTCCCCCTTCCTTTGTGGGTTTTTTTTTTCTTTTTTTTTGCATGTTTGGTAGATTAGTTTCATTTTATAAACTTATATCAGTACATTTCTTCTTCATATTGTGTGCTACAGTTCCAATACATGTGTTATGCCCATGTCAAATAATTAAATAAATCTAAATACAAAAACAATTTTCATGTTTGAGTTTCTGTAAAGACGTGGGCAGAAATCTCTGCGGCCAGGTTAAAATCAGTCATTATATCGTGGATGTAGCACCTTTCTTTTTTTAAATTTGCAATTAGCAGTTCTTTGAGGTGGGGGTGTGATGTGGCTTGAGTGTTATTTATTAAGGTTAAAGAAGGCACCTGTGAACACCTGTGTAAATAGTGTTGAAGGAGTTTGGGATATGATGCAATTACACTGATTTCACAGGAAAATGTTGCCTTTTGGAGAGAAATTATCTCAGTGTTCAAGAGAACACACACACAAAAATAAAACAATTTTCATCCAACAGCCTCATAAAGAGATACAATTACATAGTTGTTTCCAGAGGCATATTTTAATGAGAGGAGGAAAAAATAAACATGAGTATTACTGCAAATCACATTTTAAAACACTCCTCTTTAACCCACGTTCTACTGGTTACATTTCTTTTTCACAGTGAAGATGCAGTAAGAATGGAGGTATAATATTATTTTTATTGGGGTTTGATGTTTTGTATTAAAACCAGAATCATAGGAGCACATATTTATAGAGAACGGGCTCTGATATGGCGGAAATATCCTACTGGGATAGATAATTTCATATTCAAGTCACCACACATATCATAACACGACATTTTCTGTTAATATATTGAATATTTTCTATAAAATAGGCACTAAAAACAGGCCTATTTGAATTATATACTCAAAGAAACAGTACTTATTTATTTATTTTTTTGTCTGTAAGCAACTAGGTAATGTTACAATTAAGTATATACATGTGGAAAATATATGTAAGATAATTATTTTATTTATTCATTTACTGAACTGCCTAATCTGGTGTTTTGCAGGTGCACAGGAGTTATACCAGTGCACCACCATGTGTCTCTTCTTTTATTTATATAAATATACACTGATGCCTCTTCTCATTAAATGATTGTGACAATGTGATTTATTTTAGATAAAGTGGGTAACACTTCATAATAAGTACACACTATGAAGCATTAGTTAAGCATTAACAAATACTGAATTCATCATTTATAAAGCATATTTCTGACATGAATACTCATTAATATATGGTTTATAAGCACAGTTATAAAGGTTTGACTAATCATTCATAATTATTCATCATTCAATCATGCAGTTTGTTTTAATAATCCCATGTGCTGTGTTTTTCCTTTGTTAGAATAACTCAGATTTTTGTGAGTCTTTAGGTGTTGCCAACCTTTAAATCTCATTTGTAAATGCTTTAAACGGCAAAGATATTCCACACTTTAAATGAGCTCACACCACGTACTTAATTAATGAGTAGTAAGTGCTTTATAACTACCTGAAAAATGAATTCTTGTATTAATAACTGTTTATAGGACATCTAATGGAAAATAAATGTGTGACTTAGCATAAAATACACTCTAACATATTCCCTAACCATTAGTACATGTCTGAATACTAAATGTTTAAACGCAGAATCCATAATTCATACAGTATGAAAATACAATCATTAAGCACATTGTAAATGAGCTTATTAATGATGAGTAAAACCATTATAACAGTGCTTATAAACCATATACTAATGAGTATTCATGTCAGAAATATGCTTTATAAATGATGAATTCAGTATTTGTTAATGCTTAACTAATGCTTCATAGTGTGTACTTATTATAAAGTGTTACTGATAAAGTGTAGCTGGGGCTCAGTATGTAATCATTGTACCTGGTCAAAGTTGATTACTGATGTTTATAAATTGGAACCGACAGAGGAATGTGGCTTAAAATAAAATTATTCCAACTTTATGGTCAACAGTGTATTTCACTGAGACCATACATACAGGCATCATTATTTAAACAAAATACAACCACATGATGTTGGATTAAAAATAGTGTGGTTTGCATCCCTGCTCCATCTGTTTTTGCTGTGGGTGTTCTATTAAAGGTGGGGTAGGAGATCTTGGAATAACAGTTCGAGCAAGCTACATTTTGAAAATACATAATTCAAAAATCCAAACCCCTTTCTTCAGACTTCCCCCCGAAGCCACACCTCCAGAGTACCGGAATTCACAGTGCTTGTTCCCGTGGGTTCATGAGCACTGTACAGCAACAATTCACCCGGCTGAGGCACCGGCTCCGGCTCGCGGATCCACACCTACATCATTCAGTCTCCTCCAACACCCCTGCTCTTACGATTCACTCACTCCCCCCGTGGATGTGTGTGCCTCTGCAGGTGCACCTGTTCATCAGTAAATTAGATTACAAGCTGGCCTTTTGCTTATTTTGATACATGTTCCAAGAAATCTCGGGCTAGTAAGAACAGCTGATTGGAGTATGACTAATGTCAGGCTAGCAGTCCACTAAAGTTTGCTTTGAACGCTGTAATTTGTGCATTTCACTATTATGTTTGTCAGCAAAACAGCCCCAATTCATACCTAGCTGACTAATGTTACATTCACTAGTGCAGTGTTTTTCAACCTTGGGGTCAGGACCCCACGTGGGGTCTCCTGGAATTCAAATGGGGTCGCCTGAGATTTCTAGTACTTGATAAAAATAAAAACAGAAATTTACTAATAAAAAATATATGGTGAGTTGAGAGAGACAATCCCAATCCATAAAAGACATGACAAACTGTGAAGCTGAAACTGAAGCACTGTGGTACTGTTTATCTTTCAAATGTTCATTGTGGTCAGTTCCAGATGCTGCAGCTCTTTCATAATTCATAGTTTGAGTTATTGTTTGTTCAGCATTAATTGTCAGCCTTGTAAATCCAAGCTGGACTGACTGTACATATCCTGACCAAGGAAAATTAATTCTCACTTTGTGCAGTGATCTACACCTGGCTTTTCTGCCTCCGTCCATAATAATATACATTATATAGACTAAATGTCATCTAAAATTAATGTTTATTTGCAACATAGAATAGCAAGCTATTGCAAAAACTTTAATTTTAGCCAAAAAAATGTCTCCATTTAGAATGTCTGGGGTCGCCAGAAATTTGTGATGTTAACCCTTTCATGCATGAATTATGAGAACCTTAATCAAGATTTTTTTTTCCTGAGTGTTTTTATTCTTCTTTAGACATAAAAAAAAAAAAGAATGCAAATGAACATTTTTTTATGAACCTATTTTTCATGCAGTTCCAAAAATGTCCACTCAGCTGGACACCATGCGGTTAATTTTGGAAGCAAAGAAACATGTATTTACTGATATATTGTGTGAAAACTATGAAATAAAAACATTTTTAATGCTGCTAATCTGTTGTTTTCTCACATTTTAACATACTCAAATACTACTCATTACTCACTTCATGGAGATATTATGCAAAATAATAATAATAATAAACTTTTAATTGCAGTTTAATAACAATAACAAGCAATTAATTTACACTCAAACATGTTAATGCAGATCAGGTTTATCTAGTACAGCAAATTTACAGTAATGGTATGAATTATAGTGTTTAGGATGATGCATAAGTGTCCACTGTTTTGGCTGATATGGAACTAAAACAACAAAATACATGAATATAAAAGAGAACAGCTGTAGAATAAATGTCCACTGTACAGCGACCACTATGCATGAAAGGGTTAAAATGGGGTCATGAGCCACAAAAGGTTGGAAACCACTGCCCTAGTGATTTATGTTAGTGACAAAACAGTTTGCCGGTGAACTTTCCATCCTAATATAGCTAATATAGCCAAGCTCTGGCTCTGGCTTTGTTTCCTGTACCAGTGCTCCAAGCCTCTAAACGTGTGATTTGTGCATGAAGAGGGGTTCACGCAGAGGGGGGAGGGACAAATGGCAGTTGAGTTTGATAGACATATCACCACTCAATCATTTCAATGGGCTGGTTAAAATTGATTGGATGGTGTTTTTTCAGTCCTGTCCGTTCCACAGGTGACTAAATGTTGTTGTTGTTGTTTTTTTATCTTTGTGTTAGAGAATTTAATTAATTGGTTGCAATCGGGGTGTGAAGGGGATTTTAAGCAATATAGTAAAAAATGCTCCAGGAAAACATCTCCTACCCCACCTTTAAGTACATTTGGAAGTGGGCACCTACAGTCAGGGCTCCTCCCACAAGAAATTTGAGAATCAAACACTCAATGTCCTGCATTCTGATGAGATGTCATGCACAAATGTATCCCACACTTTATGGTGGAAAAGTCTTTATTCTGTTGGCAAAGAAAAACACAAAATTCAATAGTGCTTCAGGCATTCTGCATCGTTTCTAAAAGTTTAGTCACCATTGATCAGCTTTTGCTATTTGTTCCTGTTGAGTCCAAGGGTATAATAGTTTTGGATTTTTCATCAGAGTTTAATTTTATTTAGTTCTGACTTTATTTTTTTGTCTAATTCAGTTAGTTAATTTTTAGAGCAGGTTTGCTAGTTTTTATTGGTTTTCGTTTTTTCTAAATGTTTAGGCTTAGTTTAGTTTTAGGTTTTTCATATCTTTTTTCTTCCTTACCGTCATATTCAAAGAAATCCCAGACAGGACTCTGCTGCTTTCTTTCAACTTCAGTCTCCATGTTTCCAGGTAGAGTGGGGACGAGAAGCCAACTCTAAAAACCACAAATGACGAGAAGTGACGGACCTTGAAGTGCCACCAACTAAAATTGCTCAATTTCATATCAATCCGACATTGACAAAGATAAAAAATGAAGGGAATTTTATCTATAATTTTTATACACTGTGGTTGGTTTTGTAAGCAAACAATACAGTTTCAGTTAGTTAGTTTTTATTTATTTCAGTTAACGAAATTGTCTTTTCAATTCTAGTTTTCATCATTTCATTAGTTTTCGTTAACAATAATAACCTTGGTTGAGTCCATACATGTTTATAAGCATATTTTACTCTTGTGTCTATGAGAAAGTAACCTGTTTAAACATTCATGCAAATTACTCAACATTCAGTATATTTTCCCTGGATTTAAATAACTCGTGTTGTAGAAAGATTTCTGCAGCATTCCATAACTTTATGCTCATTCACACATTTGTATTCGTGGTGCTTTTAAGGAACATTGAAGCACACTTTGGCCTTACTGATCAAATCTACTTGTATTGACAGTGGAGAATGAAACATTTCACTGCTTATTTCATGTTTAGATATTTAGGGGGATGTTTCAAGTAGTAAAAGATCATGATTTTGCTTAAATATTAATAAATACAGAGTCATTTTATGTTGGATGTTTGTTGGCTTTTTGTTAAATTAGAATGAAGTTTAAGCTAACATTATAAATGGAATTAAAGGAACAAAACGCACTGTCTGCGAGCAATTTGCACATGTCGTTAGCCTCATAGCATAATTGCCTAAGTCTTTTTTTTTTTTCAGGTCACAGAAAATGATGAAAAATGAAGCTGCAGTGTTAGGAGAGTAAAGTTACGTAGATATCACAATTTGGCCAAAAATATAAAATATGCCTTGGGCAATTATGCTGTGAGGCTAACAATATGTTACATTTTTGTCAATTTGGAGTAATGTTAACCCAGAAAGACCCAGTACTATTTTTGTGGCAATTACAAAATGAATTTTTCTATCTATTTAACCTTTCTTAAGTGTTGTGTCAAGATTTATTATGAGGCTATCTTCTGCGTTTTGCTTTTTTAAGTATTTTCCTATACTGAACTAATATTTAATTTACTGATCATTGTTACGCCCCGGCCTAGGGGTTCACCAGGGCGAACATAATATGCTCCCTTTGTCCCCTCCCAGCTCCCAAGCACACACGTCAGTCGAAACTAAAGTTTACAATGTTTATTTTATTTTATTTTTTTCTAAACAGCTAAGGAAGGGTTAGGGGAGCAGTGGCTAAAACAACAAACAAAATCTCTTCTAGGTCAACTAGCTTACCTAATCAAAATAAATGCAAGAAACAAAATACAGAAAACTTACCTAACTTCCTAACCAAAAACAGGAGAAAACGGGAAAAACAAAAGAGCCGACCTCCCCTACCAGAAAAAGGTTCAATTTAACAAAACTATTTACAACTATACACAATCGAAGTGTCACAGGAACACACGAAGACTGACGGTCACACACAGAGAACACAGGGTTGAGAGCTGGCAGGAGGCAAGAGAGAGGACGAACGGAAGCTCCAGGGCCATTTTTAAAGGGGCCGGGCAATCCTGTTCCACCAATCAGCAACCCTGCAACACAAACCAGACACAAAAGGGCGCAGCACACCTACAGGATGGGGGAAAACACACACACTAAACAGAAAACACATATACACATACATATAAATAGACAAATTATGACCCAGGGTCATAACATCATGTAGATGTTCAAAAAAACTCAGAGTAAAGTTGGGGGTTATTATATCAAAAACAGTGAAAACTTAAGAAAAAGTGACTTTCAGCTAAATATATCATTAACTGAACATAAAACAAGTGTCTCCATCCACTGTCATTTATCCAACTCCATGGGTTTTACTGGTGAATCAGTGTTGCAGAACACAGGTGTCAAACTCTGGTCCTCGAGGGCCGGTATCCTGCATGTTTTAGATGTTTCCCTCTTCCAGCACACCTGACGGTCGTTATCAGGCTTCTGCAGAGTTGGATGATAGGCTGATCATTTGAATCAGGTGTGTTGGAAGAGGGAAACATCTAAAACATGCAGGATACCGGCCCTTGAGGATCTGAGTTTGACACCCCTGTTGTAGAAGATGACGGTGTTTCCACGTTCACTACAGACCCTCTGACCGTCCAAATGGGTCATATCTGATGACCATGAAAAGATGAAAAACTGCAATTTACACCAATTACTTACACATATTGATAGGTTTAGTGGATCAGAAGTTATTAAACCTTTTAGATCAGTTGATGATTTTGGTTGCCAGTGACTGTTTGGGTTTTTATGGGTTAATTGCCGGTGTTTAATTATGATGTATTACAATTAAGTGTAAAATGTTATTTCTGTGAGACAGTAATGTAGTGCTTTGAGGCCTATTGGGAAAAGTGCTTGACTTTAGGTCACATTTTTCTGCTTCTGTTCACTGTACAATTACCATGAATAGACTTTTTAATAAAGAGAATCAAAGTCACCCACACACAGGTTGCTATCCACGTCAGCTGCCATCCCTCTGGTTTTAGATACATTCATATGTACTTGTATAATGACAGTGACATGTATTCTTGCACCACATCCATCTCCGCCCCTTCACTGTTTACATCCATGTGCTCAGGTGGAGAACAGTGGCCGTGCACTGATGGAAGAAGAAAATGTTCTCCTCTTTTCAAAACCTCATCTGCATAATTTACCTGACTCAGTAGACATGTTAAATATGGATGCAGCTCACATTTACTCAAATTGATCTCCACTGCCGTGACCGAAGAAGATGCAGAAACGAGTAAAGACATTTCAGTTTTCTCCCCCCCCTCCCTCATGTTCTTCCTGCATCACTCAAGGATGTTACAGCGTCTGAGTGTAAAAGAGAGAGAGAGATGTGACCAGGGCAGAGTTTTGATCTGAGATTGAAATGGAAATGAGGTTTGAAAAGTCTTATCTTCTGTGTGCAGTTTTGTTGATTTAAGCACAGCACTTACTGTAAGTTGGAGCCAAATTCAGAAAATATTATGAAGGATGAAATAGTTTTGTCAGGACAAGAGCTAACATGTGATAGTCAAAAGGTAAACACATTTCTCTTATGCTTTAAAGAAATGCCTTGACTGTCTACATTATACAACTGATCAGACATACGTTTCTAGTCTCCGTTAAGATGGTTATTTTACTTTATTTGATATCTTAAAACATAAAATTCTATTATTTTTTTCTAAACATGTTTCACCATTTGTGGTGTAGTTGCACAGTTTTATCAGTTCATGGGACACTCAGATGCATCAGTTAATCACTGAATTAGGAATAATTTATCATCATCATTAGCATAACATTACATTTTGAGGCTGGTGACATATATTTTGTCATCGTGGTTTATTGTTGTATCATTCATGGTTTTGTGTGTGGGTGTGTTGCATAGCCTGGTAATCTTGTAGGAATGCAAATCTGCAAACAGACCAAAGATGATGAAAGGCAAAGGTTTGGAGATGTGACAGTGGCCGAGGTGTGATTGGATCATTTTTGGCAGACCTGATTTTCTGTTTCATATTTATTGACTCTGCTTGCGATCATGTTTGTCTGCCCGCCCATCTTCACGACTGTCAGCAGAATTATTCAGAAACTGCTGAACCAATTTTCATGAAACTTGTTGGAAAGGAGGAGCATGAGTCAAGGATGAGCATCTTAAGTTTTGGGGCAGATCCATAAAAAGGAGTTTGTCATCTGTATTAACATGGAGAGCCTCAGGCCAACTGATGGAAACACTTATTTACATGTAAAACTATAAACTGCTCACCAAGACCCCACTTAGACCTGAAATTACAATGCAACTGGCATCTAGATAAGTTGAGTTCCGATAAGAAAAAAATGGATGTTCAAGGTGGAAATGCTAATTATTATTCTGGATGGGTAGAGTGCACAATGAATTTCCCTACAGGAATAATAAAGTGAGTTAACATTTAACCTTTGAATGTATTGTGATTGGATTATCATCACCTCACTTGTTCGCACGTGCTAATCTGATGAAAATTAAAACAAAGAGATGATTCACATCCCTGCAGCCAGTTTTTAAGAAGAATGGGTTGTCGGATACCTGGGTGCAATTTTGACAGAAAGTAAAACATCTAAAGGTACCTCATCATAGACCTAAAGGTAATAATAAAACACTAGCAGACTCAACTTCAACTGAAAAAGGTGCTAATTCTACTGTTAAAATTATATCTTGTTGTGGCGATATAGTGTTGCTTAGACCATTATGGCATGATTTGCCACCACTTCACTACTCACCTCCAGGTTGGAAGACAAACATTCTCAATGAGGACAACACATTAGACATCACCAGGTGTAAAAGCAAAGGCAAGTCCAGATACAGATTGCATTTTAACCCTTTCATGCATAGTGGTCACTACAATGGACAGCTATTCTACAGCTGTTATTATTATTATATTAGCCAACACACTGGATGCTTAAGCATAATCCCATACACTGCAATTGATAACATTACTGTAATTTTGCTGCTCTTGATAAACGTGATCTAAGATGTTGAGTGTAAATCACGTCCTTGTTATGGTTATTAGACTGTAATTAACTACAAAAATGTGTTGTTTTTTTTTGCATATTATCTCCATGAAGTGAGTAATGACTAGTATTAGAGTATGTTAAAATGTGACAAAACATCAGATTAGCAGCATTAAAATGTTTTTATTTCATAGTTTTCACACAGTATATCTGTAAATATATATTTCTTTGCTTCAAAAATTAAATACCCGGTGTCCAGCTTTTTTCTTTTTTTTTTTTTTTGCATTGTTGCATTTTTTTTTTTCCATTTTTGGAACTCCATGAAAAATACCTTAATTAAAAAAAAAAAATCAATCCCATTGTTTTTATTAATGCCTATAGAGGAATAAAATCACTCAAGAAAAAAAAAAATCTTAATTAAGGTTCTCATAATTCATGCATGAAAGGGTTAAATATCATGTGTAAATGCAGCCAAACTCTTCCGGTAACAGTCATTTATACCAAAGAAGATCTACTTAACAGGGAAACCCCAAAACTTCTCTATTTCACCATTAATGCAAATGCCTAACTTGCGGCTAATTATCTTAAATTTTAGTCACATGTATCACTGTGAACAAAAAATACCCAACATTTTGTGTCCTCCGGTTTTCCTCACATTACAAACAGGTATATGTAGGTTAATCCTCCTGTCAGAGCCCTTGACCATGGTACTGATGAAGTCCTGAAGTTGGCTCCCAAACAACTACAGTGGCATCTCTGCTCCTCATGTGCTAAGTGCTAATGCTAAACACTAATGCTAATGCTTATAAGCTAATGCTAATAAGCTTAACACTATAGTACAGCAGAGCAGAATTCGTAGCCATGGAGATACACGTTCATGACAATGATAGTGTGTTTGGTGACCATATTTGGTTCTGATGCTAAAAGAGGACAATAATGCCGTGTTTCCACTACATGGTATCGGCTCCACTTGACTCGGCCTTTTTGCATTTCCATTACAAAAAAGGGCCTGGAATCTGGTACCTGTTACTAGTTTTTTGGTATCACTTCGGCCAAGGTTTGAAGACCGGGGAACGTGACGTGTAACACTGCAGACCACTGATTGGTCAGATAGTTGTTTCTGTGACCTGTCCTTTTACAAAAAACAGATATGGAAGTTTACAGTAAATATAGCGGTAGGTTAATCCACGTGATGACAGCCCAAAAACTACACCATGGTCGGTCGAGGAGATCATTGATGTGCACAGGAGGGGCAGGGGCTCAAAGTCACAAAAGGGCAGTATGTGTGCGGCAAAGTTTTTTCAGGCCTTAATAATGCAATATGTGGCTTAATGTAAAATGAATAAAGTAACCATAGATAAAAAAATAACAACATAGCTGTGTATATTGTGTAGCTGTGAGTGATGCAACTGCTGTTTCTCTTGTGTCAACAAATTATTGACAAAATGTATCATAATACTGAGGTTTGGAGGACACGCGATTCAGCTGCAATTCTAAAAAGCAATAAAACATCAGCTTACTATCAGGCTATGTATTGTTGAAGATAAAGATTGTAACACATGAACATTCAACTATGAAACATTGAACACTGACAAAAATATAGAAATAAATACTAGAAAAACAGTCCTGTTTAGTCTGTAGTTCAGCCTGCATGCCTACAGGACTGCAGTCAACATGTTGATCTCAGTGATTTGTTGTTGATGTAGCATAGCTAACATAGTCTGAGACCTGAGATTAGCTACACAATAAACTCCAACAATTTCCCGACTCCCCAAAACCGAGTCATAACTTCCAAACTGGTAAGCTAAGGCTGATACGATATTTTTCCCAAGGTGCACATTAACGCAGCTTTCATTTAAAAAAAAAAAAAAAAATAGTACAGGCTGCACATAAAACAGTCCTACTGTGACTGCTGTTGGAGTTTCCTGTTCCTACTGGAGAAACATTCACAGCAGCAAAGGCACAAGAAACTCAATATCTAGAAACAAATGTAAACTGTAAGTAAAATCAAGCAGAGTGAATGATTCCTCCTGTTTCTGCTGTGATTCAATACATTCAAGTAATGTTGGGGGGGGCTTGATAAGCCACAAAGGTTGAAGTCAATCCACTGTCCCGTCTCATCTGTGCAGGAACTACACAGTGGAGATGTGACCACGGCTTGGACTTCTCTCTCTCTCTCTCTCTCTCTCTCTTTCTCCGGACAAGCATGACACAGAAGCGTCATCAGACTCAACACACATACAATATCATGACGCACTATAACAAGGAAATGTGTACGGTAGATAACCGTGGCGTATCTATACAGCCGTTTTCGTTCACATTCCTATGCAGAACAGGAATTCATTTATTTTTTGAAAGTAAAAAGGGCACTTTTTCTACGAGGCAAAAAGGGCAGGGGCTCAAGCCCCCTTTGGGCCCTATGTGTGCACGTGCCTGAAGGAGATTCAGTCTTTGGTGTCCGACGAAAAAATTCAGCATGAGCTTGACGAGACAACACGCAACGAGTGACTTTATCACCAACTCTCTAAGCAGACTACATGGAAATAATGTGCCACATCACTATGACGTCCAGGTACTCTAAAGTCGGTAGTATCCTGTAATGGAAACGGTCTCCAAGAATAGGACCTGGCACCCGAGTCGAGTCGAGCCAGTTCCATGTGGAAATGTGGCATAAATGTCCAAATATGTGTGATTTTCTTCTTCCATACCCTAGAGAATTATATTTTAACAAAAAAAAGCATTGGATCTCCTTTAGAAACCCCCCAGGGCTGGGATGTGTTTATAGCCTACCTGTTTTCACATTTGGAAATGTTCCCCTTTAGTTAGATCATTTTTTGAAGTATCCAGTGGCACCAAACAACAAAAGAGGAAATTATGAGTCCTAATTTGTGATTTGACATTATTCTGTAGAGATAATAAGTGCTCTGGGAGTGCCCTTCTAGTATTTCACATATTATACCAACATTAGATGTCAAAAAACTTTGCTAAACTCAGACAACACAGAGGTGCTTATCGTCGGCCCTGAGCACCTCCATAATCAAGTCACTGCTCAATCCTCTTATCCCAAATATCAAGGGCACTGCAAATAACCATGGTGTTATTTTTGACAGTGATGCAAGCCTGAGACAAAACACACACAAAAATTGCAGCAATCATTTTTCTATCAAGTCAGGAATATTCCCAGGATCAAAACAATGCTGTCTTTGAGCAACACAGACAAAATTATCCATGATTTTATTTCCTCATGTCTAGACTATTGTACCACCTTGTTTCACTGCCTCAGGGCCTGAGATGTAACTCCACTTCAGTAAGTGCAGAATTCAGCCAACAGACACCTGACGAAAACCAAACACTTGTCTCTCATCATCCCAGTTTTAGCTTCAGAACACTGGCTGTTGATTTTTTTCTACAATCCATTATTAATTTTCACTTCTTAAGTTTCAAAACTGGCCATATCAGTAAAAAGGAAGCGTTAAAAGGTCATAAGAAAGCCCTCATGGGTTTTGCCATCAAAGTCAATTGGTGTTTGAGCATTTATTGTACTTGGAAACTATGTTCCCCTTAGTATTTAATCTGCTTTGTTGTGGATGAACATGATATATTTTTGTTAGTCATTTTTCATGTTTCTGATGTGTGTATATCCCACTATTTAATGAACAAATATAGAACAATTAAAGATGAACTGTAGAAGTTAAGAAAATTACTCAGATTTTCAAATCGGAAACATTGATTTTCCACCCTGTTATAGTCTTTTCCACCCTGTTATTTTCCATTCCACCCTGTTTGGAAAAAGGTTCCTATTGAATAACTTAACAGAATCATTAAGTTTTATGAAAATTTTTGTGCCATGTTGGGAAGTGAGGAACATTGAATGCACATATGTATATGTTTTTAAAACTGCCAATATTTCCCATGCTGTCATTAAGAATGGACAACAAAAATAGTTTTTGTACATAACAGACATATACTATTTGTAATCAAATGACCTGTTACAGTTTGAAGGATTAAACATATTCTGTTAGCAAAAGGGATGTACTCTATCAAAGAAAAAGTCATCATTGATCAATATTTACATGTTTAACTATTTGTGGTGTATATGTAAATGTCCCTAACAGGGTGGAACACATTCAGAGACAATGTTGAAGAAAACTACCTGTTATTATTGTTTTATCCATCTCTGAGCTGGACCACTATGTATTTCTCATAGTTAAACATGTTAGTGTTGAAACAAAATATTAAAAATATAAAACATAAGAAATTTTTTGTCAAAAGTTATGAAGCCAAAATGTTGCCGCAAAAAGAGAATTACTCATTCGTCAGACTAACGTTGGCAAGGTATTAAGGCCCATTCATGCTCACTTTGCATACATAAATAGGTATGTTTGCTTCAGAAGTTGTCAAGCGTCACTGCCCCTGTACTCCCCAGGCATGCTTTACGTAGGCATGGTTATAAGGAATACATCCACTAGAGGGCAGTGCAGAGTTCATAGGGTTAGCTTCAGACAACAGCCAAGATGGCGATGGTGGAGGAGATCCTGGTCATGCACACTGTCAAAAAGAGAAAAAAGGAGGTGGTGCAGACGCTGATGGTTTGTGCGATTATTATGTGGAGTATTCTTCTTCCTGGTTTTGCCAATGCAATGCCCATGAGCCACCCTAGATGCAGAAGAATTAGCTGATAAGTTGCCCCATCAGCAGCATCGCCACATCACTTACTCATGGCTTTGTTTGTCAGCAAAAACAAATCAGTCCTGCGCAGACTTCTTCTTCTTCTTTGCTGCCTTCCAGCTCACACCCAACTTGCATCCAATCTCCACCCAACTGTTCTGTAGAAGCTTTGTCCATACGTATGCATATTTAAAGCCATAACTACCAATGTGGCATTTCTCACAGCACTTAGTAAAAGTTTGAACATGAACAACCCGCCTCCCTCCAAAGCCCCGCCCCCTTCCCTCCACCTGAGCTCTGAGGCTCCTCCTCCTCTCTCCTCCTCTCACCTGATGCGCGATGGAAACGGAGGAGGAAGCAGAGGTCCGGTCCGTTTTGGCGTGTCCGCGGACCCCTCCCTCAGTAATCAGATGCATCATCCACCTGCCGCGGGCCTGCGGCTCCTGTTTCATCAGTAGACCTGGTCTGTGCAGTACTGGGTCAGTGTCGTCACTGCAGTGCCCAGGGGATGGGCGCGCGCACTGTGAACATGCGGCCTCCGCGAATTTTCCGTGGACATTTGAAGTTTCATAGTCCATACAGTTATCATCCTACATCATCTTACACTGTGTGACACCATGTAATTATACCTGTATGAGTCCCACCATCATAAAAGCTGAGCCTTATGCAGACCTGTTCAGTCCAGTACAGCTGACTTCCGGACTTTTATCTCCATCCTTCATTCATCAGACTCCTGTTTGTGCCCCTCAGTTGTCGTTTCTGTTCATAAATCCGTTTATTCCCTTCCACATGTGCATGTCAGTTCTATCCATTCACATCCTAGACAGACTGTGGTCAGTGACAGGAGAAGCAGCACGAGTGAAGCGTCAGATTGAGAGGTACACATATCGGATGTGAGGTGGCGATAATGGATCGGATGCTGGACGGCAGTAATGGATGATTGACAGGAGGCTCAGTCAGGTTCAGCCAATTATTTCATTCGGACCGACTAAAATGATTGGTCAGACTTTTATTAGAAATATATGAGAATTAAACATTTTTGAGTTTCAATACCTGGTGGATTTCTTTTACATTTTAGTTTGACACACACTTATTAGGAGCATTTTAAGATGACAAAAGAAAAGTGTAAAAATGCCACATCATACGGTATAGCTTTAATGTTGAGTGTAAAAGGGCCTTTATTAGCAAGCAAGGGATTAACAAAGCACTAGCTACTATCATGGACTGGTACACTAGAGTTAGCTAACTAGCTTGGTGCATAGCAATGAAAGTAATCTATTAAAATGTACACCATTAGCGATGACCATCATGAGCCTAGCAATAAAATCCTCAATCAAGATGTTTCTTATACAGTCAGATCCATATGTATCTGATGCAAATTTTGTAATCTTACCTCAGTGCATCTGAAATGAAGCAATAAAGATGTGACTGAAGAGTGGACTTTCATCTTTAATAACACAAATTGAACAAAAAATATTGCATTAATCATTAAGGAATCATAACCATTTTAGTCCTTCAATTTCCGGAGACTCAAATTACTCCAGTAATCTGACAAATGATGGACAGGCAGCGTAATATCCAGATGTGGTCTGTTACTGCCTCGCTGTTTGCCAGATTAAGCAGATAAAAGGTCTGAGGTTGATTCCAGATGTTCAGTGTGTATTTGGTAGCTGTTCGCTGGAATTCTTAATCTGAGGTCCAAAGAGGAGTCAATGCAAGAGGAGGCCATGTTTCTAAGTGACATGATCATCAAACATATAATTTCAACAGAATGACCTTGAAACATAGGGGATATTGTGAATATAATTAATTTCAGCAGCACAATTACAATTGGTAATTACCATTTTAATTTTTAAGAATTTTCATTGGTTTTTAGGTAAGCTAATTACACAGTATTACTATATAATTAACAGCATATAATTAGACAATTATCATGTTATTACTGCACTGTAAAGCATTACCTGTAAAAGTAATAATGGTGTGTTTTAAGAATTATTTACCAAGTGTTGAGTACTGCTCATCTAGTGCCACAGAATATGGTCTTTGAAGGTTTCTTTTCGGCTTTAATTTCTGTGAAAAGTCATTAAGGTTTTCCCATTCTTTATCTGGGTGTAAAGCCTAACCCTTTAACTATGTCACAGTTTTCACTGCCTTAACTCATACTCATCATGACTGTTTATTAGACACACCACTTTTAAGTACACTTCTTTTCTTTATCATGTCATGTTCGTGATTGTAACCACAAATTGACCTCCATTTCAATTAAAAATGTGACGCTCGAGGCTACTCTCATCAGACCTGCTGGAAAGGCACAGATGTAGACTATTGTTGTCGTGGTAACATGGAAACACAGCGCAGACTGATGGGTGCAGACAGGCCTGAGGGGGTTTGGCAAATGTAAAGAGGTGACAGAAGTTTTAATTGTCTGATGACTTTTTCTTGAAATTGAGAGAACTCGCTGTAACCTCTAATGACTTTTACTGCACAAGCTGACGGCCAGTATAGAATAACAATGGACGACAGAGATGGAGCTTTGATATTTGCAACTCAGGAAGTGACAGAGATAACCAGTAGATTGGGTGGTTGGCAGACAGTAGCAATTTTAAGGGTAAATAAAAACAAAAATAATAAAGTGCTTTTGTGTGTTTTCGGTCAGTAACAAATTATTTATCAGTGTGTAACTGAGCAGTGGTGGGAGTCATACTCTAAGACACAAGTGTCAAACATATGGCCCGGGGGCCAAATCTGGCCCGCCAAAGGGTCCAGTCCGGCCCGCAGTATGAATTTGCAAAGTGTAAAACTTACACTAAAGATATTAACAGTCAGTGGTGTCAAACTGGTTTTAGTTCAGGAATTACATACAGACCAATGTGATCTAAAGTAAAATAATTACATAATAACCTTTAGATAATAACTCCAAATTTTCCTCTGGGTTTAATGTGAAAAAAAAATTACATTATACTTTTTTTTTCTCTTTGCTTTAGTGCAAAAAATATAACATTAAAATATGAAAACATTTACACTGACAAACTATCCTTAACAATAAAATGTCATCAACCTGAACAACCTAAAATGTCTAAAAAAAAATTAAGTGAAATTTTAGCAATATTTTCCTGTTACTAAATGTTTGGTGTCAAACACATGTATAAATGATAAATTGAGGCATAATATTGTAAAATTGCACTTATTTTTCTTCAGAAATGTCTTTTTTCCCCCTGGTTATTCACATCTTTTTTGTTTGGATAGTTTGATAATGTAAATATTTTTTATAATATTTTATTATAGACTATTTTACTGGTTCGGCCCATTTGAGATCATATTGGGCTGAATGTGGCCCCCGAACCAAAATGAGTTTGACACCCCCACTCTAAGATAATACACCATCAACAATAAAAGTATGTAAGTTTATACTAGATGTACAAAAAGTAGAAGAAGCCAATAAAAGTGGAATTCAAATAAATGAATGACATGTCTACATGTGTGCTACAAGACTGAAACTGCAACATTCATTGATTTCATATCACAGAAGAATGACAGATTTATATAATGGGAAACAGCAGCAAGAAGGTTAGCAAGAGCTGCAGGAACAAAGGCTTTGACAGACTGTGGAGGAGTTTAAAATGTTATATAATTCAGTTTGAGGTGAAAGCTAAAGCCAGCTTCAGGTTTTTTTTTTTTGACAAAATACAGGTGGAGGGCATCTTGGAAAATCCAGATCATCCTCTTCATCCCATTCTGACATACAAGACAAGCAGCTGCAGTCCACAACTAACCTTATTAAGATGCAGGACACAGATACAGAAGATCCTTTGTGTCCAGTTGTGACAGTTGGGCTGATGATTACTGTTTATTACTTCAGTGTTTGTCTGGTTTTCTCTGGGGCATCAATAAAGTTAATCCGTATCTATAAAATACTTTGTGCATATCTGTTCCTGTAGCTCAGGTGGTGTGTTATTGTAAGAAATATGACATCTACCTTGAAAAGTCTGATGATCAAGATAAAGATGATGGTCAACCAACTCTTAATGCATAACAGTTCTTTTTCTTTTAACCCATAAAGACCCAAACAATCACTGGTGACCAAAATCATCTACCAATATAAAATGTTTAATACCTATTAATCCACTAATCCACAGGTGTCAAATATGCGGCCCAGGGGCCAAAATCGGTTCCATTCCAGCCCGCAGGATGAAAGTGGAAAAATTAACCTGAACAGCCAAGATTGTCCAAATCATTTTGGTTTAGGTTCCACATACAGACCAATGTGATCTCAAGTAAAAAATAACATCACAATAACCCATAAATAATGACAACTACAACTTTCTTTGTGAAAAATTATGTGGAAAAAAAAAGTAAAAAAAAATAACCTTACACAATGAAAATATTTACATTTACAAAACTATTCTTTCGCAATAAAATTCAAATAAATATATAAATAAAAACAAAGATGAACAACCTGAAATGTGCAATTTTAACAATCTTCTGCCTGTTACTAAATGTTTTGTGCATTTATGGATCCACTGTGATCTGTAGTTGTGTTAATAATAAGAGATGGAATATTGTAGAAATTATTCAAACTTTAGTTCCAAAATCCAAAATTTTAACAATATTCTGCCTGTTATCAAATGTTTATGGAACATTGTGTGTAATGTACATGTATATATAATAAGTCGAGTCATAAAATTGCTAAAATTGTTAAAATTGCACTAATTTTTCAAATGACATTTCTGTTTTTTCAGCTTATTCACATCTTTTTTGTAAAATGTAAATATTTTTATAATTTAATTGGGGTTTTTTTGTACTAAAGCAAAAAGAAAAACATGGATTTGTCATTATTTATAGGTTATTAAGTCATTATTTTACTGGTCTGGCCCGCTTGAGATCAAATTGGGCTAAATATGGCCCCTGAACCAAAATGAGTTTGACACCCCTGCACTAATCCTATCAATCCATGTAAATAACTGGTGTAAAATACAGTTTGTCGTCTTTTCATGGTCATCAGATATGACCCATTTGGATGTTGGGAGGCTCCGTAATGAATGTGGAAACACCATCATCTTCTACAGCATTGGTTCGCCAGTAAAACCCATGGAGTTTAATAAGTAACAGTGGATGGAGAAAGTTGGTTTATGTTCAGTTAATGATATATTTTGTTGAAAAAGTAACATTTTCTTCATTTTCCTCCGTTTCTTCTATGTCTATCTTCCGTTTCTCTTATGAAAATTAACTTTAATCTGAGATTTTTCATGAACATCTACATGGTCAGTCAATTAAATCTAGGAAAGTACCTGATTTTATTGAAGAAACACAAAATACAGATTACCATTATAGTAAATGGTGATAAATTGCTTAAGAAGGGTTAAATAGAGAGAAAAATTCTTTTGGAAACTGCTGGAAAAGTAACACTGGGTCTTTATTGGTTAGAATTTGCCCATACCTGTTAATGGACACTAAAATGGCCACTGTCAGTGTTTTGCTATTATATATGATTTTTTTTTTTTTGGATTTATATTACTGCTGCATTGATATGTTGCATTTTTAATATGATGGGGTGCCCTTTTAGTATTAAATTCAACATGCCATCATGTCTATAATAGTGTAGGTCGATTTATTATTACTCCAATAACATACAGTATATGTGTGAAATTTGAGGACACAACATCTTGATGATTGTGCTAAAATCATAACATCACACAAAGTTGAAGAGAGTTCAGCCTTTGGAACACCGCCACACTAATTACTTGTTTTTCATGAACTGACAACCTCATTATATGGGATGTAATGCTGAAGGATTACTATGATCTTTATGGAAGATCTGAATCTCCACAACATCCATTATAAAAACGAAAAAAGTAAGCTCTTAATTCTTCACTTATTCACCTGGTTTTAAAGTTTAACCCATAAAGACCCAAACATCCACTGTTGACCAGAAGCATCAACTGATCTAAACTGCTGATCCACTAATCCTATCAATCCATGTCAATAATTGGTGTAAAATACAGTTTATCATCTTTTCATGGTCATCAGATATGACCCATTTGGATGTTCAGAGGCTTTGTAGTTACCGTGGAAACACCATCATCTTCTGCAACATTGATTCACTAGTAAAACCCATGGAGTTGGATCAATGACAGTGGATGTAGACACTGGGTTTATGTTCAGGTCATGAGAGATCTGCTTTAAAAAAAGGTACTTTTTCTTCAGTTTTTTGTGTTTTGATACAATAACCTTTGGATTTACTCTGAGCTTTTATGAACATCTGCATCATTGGTGTCAAACTCGTTTTATTTCAGGGGCCA
The DNA here is from genome assembly GCF_902148855.1 of Sphaeramia orbicularis. NCBI lineage: Eukaryota > Metazoa > Chordata > Actinopteri > Kurtiformes > Apogonidae > Sphaeramia > Sphaeramia orbicularis. Next base: position 17,103,332 of record NC_043970.1, read on the forward strand.
CATTTAGCCCAAACTGAACTCAAGTGGGCCGGACCAATAAAATAATAACAGTGAAAAAAGTAAAATTATATTATGATCAGGTTTACATCTACATAGTTTCCTTAAAAATCTAAATAACATGAACAACTTGAATTGTCTTAAGAAAAACTAGTGCAATTTTAACAATATTATGCCTCAGTTTATCAGTTTATCATTTACACATGTGCATTACGACGTGCAATGTGTTACAATTACACAAAACATTTAGTAACAAGCAGAATATTGGTAAAATTGCATTTGCTTTTCTTAAGACATTTCCTTTTGTTCATATTTGTTCAGGTTTTTCCACATTTTTTACAAAAGTATAGTTTGGTAATGTAAATATTTTCATGTAATTTTACTTTTTTGGACCAAAAAACAAAGAGAAAATTTGGGGTTGTCATTATTTTTAGGTTATTACGATCATATTTTACTGGTCTGACCCACTTGAAATCTAATTGGTCTGTATGGGGATTGATTGTTAATATCTTCAGTGTAATTTTTGCATTTCACAAATTCATCCTGCGGGCCGGATTGGACCCTTTGGCCGGCCAGATTTGGCCCCCAGGCCGCATGTTTGACACCTGTGATCTACATGATCAGTCAATTAACCCTTTCATGCACAGTGGTCACTCCAGTGGACACTTATTCTCCAGCTGTTCTCTTGTATATTAATGGGTTTTGTTGTTTTAGTTCCATATCAGCCAACACAGTGGACACGTACGCACCATCTCATACCCTGACATTCATATCATTACTGTAACTTTGCTGTTCTTGATAAACCTGATCTGTAGTGACATGTTTAAGTGTAAATCAATTGTTATTTGTTAGACAAGAAGGCTTTTTTGCATATTATCTCCATGAAGTGAGTAATTACTGGCATTAGAATATGATAAATGTGAGAAGACATCAGATTAGCAGCATTAAAAATGTTTTTATTTCATTGTTTTCATATCACTTTCAGATATTAGGTTTTAAACACGTTTCTTTACTTCAAAAATTAAATGCATGGATATTTTTGTAACTCCATAGGAAAAAAAAAACACGATCGCATTGTTTTTTTCATGCCTAAGGAGGTATAAAAACACTCAACAAAAAAATCTTGGCTAAGGTTCTCACAATTCATGCATGAAAGGGTTAAACACAGGAAAATAAATGATTTTCCACTGAAAAAATGCAAAATTCAGAGGACAATATTATAATAAATGGTGATAAATCACCGAGGAAAGGTTAAATACAGATAAAAATTCATTTGGGAACTGACACAGAAGTCACACTGGGTCCTCATGGGTTTAGTAAACATGGATGCTTTTCACCGCCTTCACTTATTGACCCCTGTTTGTAGCACAACATTGAAGCTTGGAAAAGTACCTTCACTTTTCCATAACAGCATGAAAGGACATCAGGACTTTTATATTCAGTTTTGTGACTTGGACTAAGAGGAGATGATCCATCCTCAGATGGATGGTGTGTATCTAATAATTCTGGCATTTTTTCCCCTTCTACTTTCAGCTCCAGCAGCTTTAAGTGCAAAAACCAAAAATTGATATTTGAATAAAAGCACTTGGCTTATTCCACCAGTGTGACTGAGATAGCCCCGCAAGACTGGAAGGCATTTTTCTCTCTATTTTAATTGTGGCACAAGATAAGTCACCAAAATGCCAGACAGGTGTAAGAGAAATCTGACTGTTCTTCAGGAAAACACCACTTAGACGGTGCAAAGCTGCACTCCAGGCCATGCTCCCACACTGCACGTGTTCCTAAAAGAGCATGATGGGAAATGGAAGAAAGTATTGGAAGAGATGCACAGAAACCATTAAAAAAATCTTTTCTTCTGGTCGTAAAACCCATACAAAAACTGACTGGTGTAATGATCTACGTGACAAAATTATGTGTATTTTTTAATGTGTGATATGTGAGCTGCCTATTTTAAAGGCTGAAGAAAAGTCTATTCCTGCTGGTGCTCATGCCACTCCAGTGTGACTCTGAGTTCATCAGTGTAGAGGGAGCTGAAGTGGTGTCCTGGATGTGATCCTCCCCAGTCATCATGCCTCTAATGGGGACAGCCAGGTGCAAACAGCATGTAATCCTGTTTGTCACCCCCGGCGTCTCTCTGTTTCCCTTCCCTCCTATTTGGCATGCAATCTGCATTGGAAGTGCGGATTTGAAAAAGCTGCAGCCCGAGGCAGTCACAGGTGGAGGCTGGGGAGACGGTAAGGGAAGAAAGCAAGTGACAGAACGAGAGAGAGGGGGACTGGAAGGAGCAGTGGGGGGATTTATGTGCTAATGCCCTCTTCCTGGGTGTACTATTTCTCAGTTATCCTATACTTAGCCAATGGCAATAGCAATAAAGGCCCACTATACTGGCATAAAGTGAAGGTCTATAACTCTAAAGCTCACTGGGTTATTCTTTCACCTATGTGAGGAAGACTCATTCTAATAATTTGCACAGGATCATTTCACTATATTTACTGGATTTAGTGGAGATGTGGAAGTACAGACACATAGCAGAAGAGTGACAAAAGGTGGAGCACAGGGTGGTTAGATAATAGTCTTAACCCTTTCATGCATAGTGGTCTCTACAGTGGACAGCTATTCTACAGCTGTTCTCTTGTATATTTACGGATTTTGTTGTTTTAGTTCCATATCAGCCGACACAGTGGACGCTTATGTTTCATCCCATACACTGTAATTCATACCATTACTGTGAATTTGCTGTTCTAGATAAACCTGATCTGCAGTTACATGTTTGATTGTATAAAAGATAAAAAAATAAAAAGCTAATTGTTATTAACCCTTTCATGCATAGTGGTCACTCCAGTGGACAGTTCTTCTCCAGCTGTTCTCTTATATATTCATGGGTTTTGTTGTTTTAGTTCCATATCAGCCAACACAGTGGACACTCATGCATCATCCCATACACTGACATTCATACAATTATTGTAATTTTGCTGTTCTTGATAAACCTGATCTGCAGTAACATGTTTTAGAGTAAATCAATTGCTAATTGTTGTTAGTCTGTAATTAACAGTTTTCTGAAACAAAAAAGTTTGTTTTGTTTTTGGCATATCCTCCTGAGACCCAGCAATGCATTTTGTCCTCTATAGGGGACAAAAGTTTGACAGTTTAACTTAAATGTTGTCCATTGTAAAGGACATTCCATTAAAAAAATCAATCAATAAATAAAAAGGATTTTAAAATATGTCTGAAAAAACTGTTGCATTATGCAGTTTCCAATCAAGACAATTTTTTAGTGTAAAAAAGCTAAAATTGTCAATTTCCTGGGTCTCAGGAGGATATTATCTTCATGAAATGAGCTTTAACTAGTATTTGAGTATGATCAAATGTGAGAAAACATCAGATTAACAGCATTAAAAATGTTTTTTTTTTTTTTTTTTTTTTTTTTATAGTTTTCACACAGTATATCACTTAAAAATTAAACACATAGTGTCCAGCTGAGTGGACATTTTCGTAACGCCATGAAAGATAAGTTCATAAGAAAGAAAATTCAATTGCATTGCTTTTTTCATACCTAAAGAGGAATAAATACACTCAAAAAAAAAATATTGACTAAGGTTGTCATAATTCATGCATGAAAGGGTTAAACTGTAATTAACTTTTTTTTTTTTTTTTTTAAACAAAAAGGTTTTTTTTGTTTTTGTTTTTGTTTTTGCATATTATCTCCATGCAGGTATTGTTAAAATGTGAGAAAACATCAAATTAGCAGCATTAAAAATGTATCTCATAGTTTTCACACAGTACATCAGTAGATACATGTTTCTTTGCGTTAAATGCATGATTTTGTACCTCCATGTAAAATCGGTTCATAAAAAAAAAAAAAAAAAAAAAATTCAATCACATTGTTTGTTTTTTTTTCATGCCTAAAGAGGAATAAAAACACTTATGGGAAAAAATCTTGATTAAGTTTCTCATAATTCTTTCATGAAAGGCTTAATGTAACAGTGACTGTAAAAGCAGGGGTCTACAGCAGGGGTGTCAAACTCATTTTAGTTCAGGGGCCATACTCAGCCCAATATGATCTCAAGTGGGCCGGATTAGTAAAATAATAACAGTGAAAAAGTAAAATTACATTATGATAATGTTTACATCTACAACGTTTTCCTTAAAAATCTGAATAACATGAACAACTTTAAAAGTCTTAAGAAAAACAAGTGCAATTTTAACAATATTCTGCCTCAGTTTATCATTTACACAGGTGAATTATAACTTACATTACAATTACAAATACACAAAACATTTAGTAACCGGCAGAATATTGGTACAATTGCATTTACTTCTCATAAGACATTTCAGGTTGTTCGTATTTATTCAGGTTATTCACATTTTTTGTAAGAGGATAGTTTGTTGATATAAACATTTTCATGTAATTGTACTTTTTTTACACTAAAACCAAGATAAAATCTGCAGTTTTCATTATTTATAGGTTATTATGATAATATTTTACTGGTCTGACCCAATTGAGATGTAATTGTTCTGTATGTGGAACCTGAATTAAAATGATTTTTACACCATTGATTGTTAATATCTTCAGTGTAATTTTTGCATTTCACAAATTCATCCCAAAAACCCTTTGGCGGGCCGGATTTGGCCCCCGGGCCTTATGTTTGACACCCGTGGTCTAGAGGGTTTTGGTGCTGTTTGGGTTTCCAGAGGTGCTGCTGGTTTTGAAGGTATTTGACAGAAGTGCCATTCTTATTATATTTGACACAAATGTGGCTGTTCAAGTCTATTCAATTCAATCTAGCATTTTCCGAGGATAAATAAGTAATAAAACATATGAAATAGCAATGTTATTTATTTTAATATTACCATACAGTAATGTGCATAAGTATTAGACCACCTCTAGGTTGTTTTTTTTTTTTACGGGTTTGAAATGAGCATAAATATTTATTTCTCATTCTCTTTTCTACAAATAAAACTAGAAAATACAGGGAATATGTGTGTAGCCTTAAAAGACACGGAACTAAATGGGTTCTTAAAGTCACTACTTAGTTTGAGCCCAGACCCCATGACAAGACACAGCACAAACAGTTAGAAACATCTGAAGTGCCGAATGAAACCTGGTATAAAACATCAGAAAATCAATGCAATAAATCTCAGATTGTCTGAACAAAAGAGTTAAAGACATGTTTATTTCAAAGGGAGCTCATTATCGGAGATTGTATCTGAATACAGAGGCTAAATGTCTGTGTGGTCATTAAAAGTTAATCTAATGTTGACCTATGTGTTTGTGAAAACTGGTAAAACCAAGAGCAGAAAATAAACAAAATCCAACATCTCAAAAGATAAAACTGTTAGACAACAATGTTTGCACACTTATTTTTATATATATCTTTTAATTGTCATATTGATAATATATTATCTAACACGTATCATCAGAGATGTCAAGTAAAGAAGGTACAAATACTTTGTTACCTTACTGAAGTAGACATTTTGGTTATCTATACTTTACTGGAGTAATTGTTTTTCAGCCGATTTTTTACTTCTAATCCTTACATTTTCACGCAATTATCTGTACTTTCTACTCCTTATATTTTAAAAATACCCTCCTTACTTTTATTTCATTTCAGCTTGTTTTCATTGCGGCTTGTCATCGTTCAAATTAAAAAAAAAAAAAAAAAAAAAAAATCCAGAAAAATCGCTCCATCCGAATAGAGTGAATTTGATTATAGTTGGATGACAAGTGTAAACATATGGGCGAAGTCAAGGGAAGATTAACATGTGGTCAAAAAAATGAAACTACAATAATCTACAACAAATTTATATTTTTGGCAAGGTAATTACTTATATTTTCAAGAAAATGTATTTTGAAATGAGAAAAAATGTGTTACTTTACTAACATTCACACTCATAAAACTCCTCAATTTTTTTTTTTTTTCACAAAGTTTTCTGCCGTCATTCTGCCTTCATTTTAAAAACTCTCGTACGTAAATTAAATTGATTCCAATACACTGATATTTGACTATTATATTATTTATGTCATATTCTAAACATAGTGGTTAAAATGAATAAATGCATATATCTGTGCAAAATACATTTGAATGTAATGTTAATATTATTTGTATGTTGTAAATATTGTAAAAAAAAAAAAAAAAAAAAAAAAAAAAAAAGTAAATGATATTGATAATTGAAATAAAAAATGTTTAATTTGATATTTACCTCCGCCAGGAGGTATTGTGATCACTTTGCTTTGTGTGTTTGCGTGCGTGCATGTTTGTTTGTTAGCAAGATAACTCAAAAAGTTATGGATGGATTTTCATGAAATTTTCAGGAAATGTTGATACTGGCACAAGGAAGAAATGATTATGTTTTGGTGGTGATTGGGGGGGGGGCAGATCTGTCTTGGTGGAGGTCTGCGCTCTCCAGGTGCTTTTCTTGTTAAATTTTGTTGTCCATCTGTGATGCTTCCATTTTTCCAAATCTCTTGCTATTTAGGTATTATCAAATATTTTTTTCCTCTAACCAATTATTAAGTTGTAAATTGAGGGTTTAAGGTATACAATGAACACATTTTAGGATGAAAATGTCAGAGAAACTGTACTTTTGAGAACTTTGTAATTTGTGAACTTTGCAAAAAATAGACGTTAATTTTTTGTCCGTCCATGACGCAGTAGTTTTTTCATTTTAAAATATTTGAAACTAATTTTTGCCCTTTGAGTATGTTTAAGATGGCATTGAGACTTTTACAGTTATGTGTAATATTTGTTTTAAACTTGTCTGGTTCAACAGTTATGAATCAAAAAGTAGTGGGCTGTCCATCTGTGATGCCTTTGACCTCGCCCATAAACCATTCCAACACCCTGTTGGTTTGTATGTGATCCATTGCACCTGACTTTTTGCACCATTCTAATACTTATATTCAACTAGTCATATCTTCTGCTCCATAAACACATGTTAATGCTCAGTAGGACACATATATGGTTCTTTAATACATTTGCTTTGGACTCAGATGCGTTCATTTTCAGTGTTCATATATGCAGCTGAAACAGGTAGACTAGTGCATCCCAAATGTTTCATCATTAACATTTTAATGTGACATTATAGTCATTACGGTCTTTAAAAAAAACGTTTTTTGGGGGGATGGGGTAGTGCACTATAGGCCCCTGTGGCACCACCTAAGCTTTTGTCCAAATGGCATTTTTTTCTCCTTACATTTACTTTTAACAATTGTGTGGTGTTCGTATTTTTTGTTATTCAGCCAGTATTCGTGGGTGTGGTGGACCCGCTGCATTTGTGGATTTTTAATTCAACATAATCAAACAATTTTATGTTAAAATACTCAACAGATGTTTACTTCATCCCAATTACAAGCGATATAAAAAGCACATATATTTAATTTTTATGTTTATGTTTATGTTTACGCATTTGGCAGACGCTTTTTTCCAAAGCGACTTACAGGGGAAAACCAAATTTTTGCCTTTGCTAGATCACATTTATGAAATAAAGTGCTCGCTTTTAGTTAGTTTGTTTTTTTGTTTTTTTTAGTAAAATGTAATATAATCATCACAACCTTTATTTTATTTAAACTCAGAGATATATTGAGGACGTAACCTCATTTACAATATAACCGAGACAGAACAAGACATTTGAAACATCCAGTGGACGCATCAGAAATACCGACAAAGTGACAAAGGCGATTAAAAACAGAGAACTCTACTTAAAAACAGGAGCAGGACAAGAAGATATGAGTGGAAATACGAGAGAAAATAATTCATTAAAAAATAATTACTCATCATTTTTCTTTTAATAAAAAATGAAAACGGGTCCCACAGACCCAAACACCATACAAGGGTTAAACTTAAAGTAGTTTAAAAAAAACAGTACATTTACACTTTTACTTGAGTAAAAAGCTTGAGTAGATACTTCAACTTCTACAGAAGTCTTTTTAAAGCCTAGTATCTATACTTCTACCTGAGGAATGAATGTGAATACTTTTGACACTTCTGCATATTATACAAATTGCTGTTCCTTTCCTGCTACTTTTTATTATACCTAAATGGAACAACTGTAACATACACTTTCCTTCTGGGATTAGTAAAGTATTCTGATTCTGATTTCAACCCGGTACCAACTACATCCATAAGATCATTTGATTAGCATTGATGCTCCTCACATTTATTTTACATTAAATTGAGTTAGGTGGTGCTCAGAATGGCTTGGGTGCTGTACTTAAAATAGTTGGAAAAAACTAAAAAACAATAATAAAAAGTAGAGTGCATCTATATCAAGGCTTCAGAGAGGTCACATTTTTACTGTTTGTGGTCAAAAACAACAGATACATTAATAAAACACTCAACTTTCATTCATATTAATGACAATATGAGTAGTAAGAATGAGAAAGCAGATGGAATGGATCTGCTGCTTATTCATTCCTACAGAGGTGGGAAGATTCTGTTTATTTCTGTAATAATAGTAATCATTTCTATGTCGTTCGATAAAAATATTCTATTTTCGGATTTACAAAAATACAAAGGAAATTCAAGCCCTTCATAAATGATGCAGTATATCTATCATATCTGACTAGGAAAAATGGAATCTGAAATTAAAATCCAAACTCTTTTCACACTCATTTCAATCTGCCTCTGAGAAACAACAGGCATATTTATAGGCCACTTGATATTGCTTCAGTTTTCCATTTTTGTTATCATACACCAGTTGGCTAATTTTGCCCGCAATCCATCATGATGTGGATGGAGGAAAAGAAAAGAAAGAAAGTGAAAAAAAATCCCAAATCTTGTTTTCATTGAGCTCATGTCATCTTAAGAAGATCCCAGCTTCCCTCGGCCACAGCCTTCACATCCTGATAGAAAGTATGAATGCAATTTAAAGGAAATATTTGCTACTAAACTACAAAAACACAATGTTTTACCCATTAGAGAACCCTGTAAATAAGACCGGCTTATGCAAAATTGAGTGTAGCAGTGATGAATGATGGTACAATACAGAGCACCAAGTGGCTGGGACTTTCAAGGACACTTTTGCCATGATTTGATACTTCCACAGACTGCCCTGAAGATTACAGTTTCAGTGCTTCTCATATTTCCTGAAGGTAGAGCTGCTTTAGAGGTAGAAATAATCTCATTGGCCGGGTTAAACTTATAGAGACAGAGTGAAGCCAGCATTTCTCAGAACTGGTGTAACAGAACTTGAAAACTGGGCAAACTGCATAAAAATACAAACTATAGAAAATATATCATATGATGAATTCACAAATTTACAATACACTCTTTGTGCACTATGTTTTCTCTGTATGAACGCTGTTGATTTACACTTGAAAGTCAACTTTGTGCTTATTTACTAGGGATGGGAATCGAGAACCAGTTCTTTTTGAGAACCGGATCCCAGTAGCTCGATTCCTTGGAATCGTTTGCCTGCCTGCTTAACGATTCTGCTTATCGATTCCGCCTTCGTTGTGCATGCGCGATGACGTCATGCATACGCTGCATTGTTTTGGTCAGAACGTAGCTAACATGGTATTGAGGCAGAAATGGTCTAAAAAGACGACACCAGGTCCACTGGAACACTGGCAAAGCTTCCATTTCTTCAAAAGGGTGAAATCCCTCTAATTTGCTTAAACATTTGTCCACAGCATGTGATTCATTTACAGGAATGTCACGTATTTGATACGCTACTTAGCGACACTTGTGACTGTAGCAGCAGAGTGAACGCCGGGCCCAGTTCGGGTTCCGGTGTGGGCAACAAGCGTAGTACCCCAATGCAAGTGTCTAAAGGTAGGGGAAAGAAAATGAGGTGCACAACAACGGGAGACGAGCCAAGCCGAGTCGAACCGGTTTGACGTAGTGGACACATGCGGCAATACAGGAATTAGTAAAACGTCTTAAGTTTCACTTTCACTGTGTTACTTCACTGTGTTAACAGTTGGTGCGGACACAACTACGAAACACTTTTTGCACCTGATGTGTTTTTGCTCTCCGTCTTCTTCATCAAACCCAAAGTGATTCCATACAATTGAAGTTGACTTGCCTTTTTTGTTTGCCAAGCGCTTCTGCTGTGATTCTCTTGCCCATTTTTCCAGACCCCTAGGTACAACTTTCCTGGTGGGGTGGACCTGCCGGCTAGCTGGCAGCTGTAGCTTAGAGGGGGGCGGGGCGGAGCAGCTCACGGCAGCTTGCGTGCACGTGAATTAAAACAACTCCAAATTAATAATCGTTTTTTTCTCGATTACATAATTTTTGTAATCGTTGAGTGTAATAATCGAAATCGTAATTGAATTTCAGTTAATTCCACAGCCCTACAATAAAGCGTCCTGTTCAGTCCTGTGTAAAAGTCTGTGGTCCACGTCCATCTCAACACTAAACTAAATGAGTCCATTCTATTTCTTCCTAATCTGTGTGTTACACCAGTAAACTTAGTCAAGTCATCAAGTCATGTGAATGTGATGAAGTCATACAGTAACGATGTAAAGCCCTTTAAACAAATATATAAGGGAACTATGAATGCATTTTTATCTGTTATTTTGGATTTCTATACTAAACTAAATGAATCCGTTCTATTTCTTCCTAATCTGTGTGTTACATCAGTTAGATTAGCTCTGCTCCCCACTTTATCAACTCAGCTGCTTCCGACGGGTCAACGCACTAGTAATATTTTAATTTTCTAACTTTAGAAAAGTCTGATCAGGTTTAGATGTTTTACAATGAGCCTTCTGATCATGACACCATAAAGAACACAGTGAGGGCTGAATCTCACTGGTTGTCTTCAGAGGCTATTGTGTTTAAAATGCTGTTTCTCTGTTTTGTTGTTCATGTACGAATCTTGTATGTGTTGTTTTTTTCTATGGCAGCTACCATTTCAAGACATGTCTGATCTCAATGAGACTTCCCGGTTAAGAAATAACTGTGTAGATTTGTTGTTGGTATTATTTGGGCGGTCGTTGTTTGTTATATTCTGTTCATGCTTTCTTTTCTTATGTTCCTCATTTAATAAGTCTTATGTATTTTATTGGATTTTATTGTAATTTTGTTTTTTTTTTTCTTTCTTTTCCGCCCAGGTTACTCAGTTCTGGTTGTAGTTATTGTTATCATTATAATTATCACCATGGTTGTTATTGTTTGTATTGCTGATATTTTCTTGTAAGTGTCTTCGCCATCTTCTTCCTTCTTGTCCCCACCCACCCACCTTGAAATGTGGTTCAACAAAACTCATAATAAAGACAGTAGAATATCAAGGGGAAACCTCATATACTTTATGAAGTAAAGTCCCTTGGCAAAGCAAATTTATTCAGCACCAAAAGGCAGCCAGACTACCATTCTGCCGTTATGATGCTGGACAAGACAAATTAAAATTAAAAAAAAAAAAAAGAAATAAAAAATAGTAATACTAAATTTCACCAATGCTAACAAACTTGACAGTTTACAGTGATATCAGACTTTTTTGTTTGTTTGTTTGTTTCAAGTCAGAAGGGAAATACTGTCGATTTTCCAGCATTGATAGTCATTGTCATTGGTCGACGTGGCTGCCTACCACCTCTCTGTGGTTGGCTGGTCACAGTCAGGAATGGCAGACTCTGTTGCTCAGAGTAATGTGCATTGATTTGATTAGCAGACAGGAAAACAACATAAAGATGTGAGCAAATAACTGCCAAATGAATGGAGACTGGACACTTTAATTTGTCCCTAACACTATATTGACCCATGCTAAAAGAAGGCATTTGTGCACAAAAAACTATTGTGTAATCCAATCACATACCTTAGTTCAGTAGATTTATGGTGGATCCATCAAAGGCTGAGTCCAAATTTGGATTACAGACTGCTTTTTTGACATTCTGACTGCTTTATTTTCCCCAAATATCTATGCAAGAATGACTGTTTGCTGCTGGATTCACCACAGAGGCTTGAGGTAGATATTTGACTGTGGACTAACCATATGTGTTCATTACATGTACAGAAAAATATACAGGGTGGGGAAGCAAAATTTACAATATTTTGAGGCAGGGATTGAAAGACAGTGTATGACCAATTAGTTTATTGAAAGTCATGAGAATTTATTTGCCACAAGAAAACTTACATAATAGAAAATGTTTTTATTCTATGTGTCCTCCTTCTTTCTCAATAACTGCCTTCACACACTTCCTGAAACTTGCACAAGTGTTCCTCAAATATTCGGGTGACAACTTCTCCCATGCTTCTTTAATAGTATCTTCCAGACTTTCTGGTAATAGTTTTGCTCATAGTCATTCTCTTCTTTCCATTATAAACAGTCTTTATGGACACTCCAACTATTTTTGAAATCTCCTTTGGTGTGACGAGTGCATTCAGCAAATCACACACTCTTTGACGTTTGCTTTCCTGATTACTCATATGGGCAAAAGTTTGTGAAAAGGTATGGATAATAGTGTTAGGTATGATTATGACATCAATAAATGTTTGGTTTCAAAACAATTGATGTAGTGCCTGCTGAGAAAAACACCTAAATGTTCATTGTAAATTTTGCTTCCCCACCCTGTACATCCAGAAAAAACAAGCCCCTTATGGCAGGTGTTCTAAGCAGCAGTGGCATCTGATGGAGAGCAGCATCCATTTGATAGTTAAACCACTGTAAGTACCTCCAACTTAAACAAATACACCTTCGACACAAGATGGAAAAGGTACCTTTTTTCTGTTTCTCTTTTGTTTGGCAACGCTGTGCATTAGAATCTCTCTCAACTATCAACTTTCCTTATACTAAAGCATTAATTATTATTTTTTAAACCAGTATTTAATCATCTGTAATATATTACATGTCAAAAGTAACATCCAAACACTGCAACTAACATCTCTTCACCTGTATAAAATAGCAGCCATTAATATAAAACTGTCATTCATGCAAGTAAGACCAGGACTATCCAGATCTAACACCTGCTAGTGTTAATAAAAGCATAAGCAGTAACTCTGTGGATTAGTTGTTCATGGAAACTTTATTTTTACTATTCTGACTGCAGTCTTTACACTGTATAAAAATTGGATATACTGGGTGTCTATAAAGTCTCTTTCCATTTTATAGACAAATCTGTGACAATGATAAAAAAAATGAAAAGTAGATTATGAAGTTTTGGGTTTTTTTTGCCTCATTTAATACACCTCAGTTCACAAACCACATTAAGACAGTACTGGATTTCTTGCCACGTTGGCTGTAGCATAGCCTCATCAATAGTCGCTTTTCCAGTGGACATCTGCACAAAACTTTACCAATATTTACTAAATGTTGAAAAAACAGAAGTGCATAATGTCGGTTTTTCCATTAAATCACAAATGCAATGATTTGTTTATTTATTATCGCAAGATGACACGAGAAGTCATTCCATAAACTTGGCGATGAACGTAAATATCACGTTGATTTACAGATATATTCATTATTATTATATATTACCCCTCTACCTCGTACTACATTAAAAAATGATCAGGTTTCCTGGTGTGTCCACACATACTGCGACATGTTTCTTCTTCTTCTTCGCTTGTTGTAACATACGTCAACATCAGGTTTTTTAATTCACCTGATCTAGTTGCAAAAAAAGTTTTTTGCGTGAAATACAGTCTACTCTCGTTATACCGCCAGCTTCCATTCACGGCCAAATTGGCGGTATAGTGAAAATGGCGTTACAACGGGTTGCGTCCATAATGTGCATGTCTTTACTATATTGCGTTTCTAAATAAATCTTGATTCTGTTATGTTGTAAGGGATCATTTAAAGTGGGGAAACATTTTAAGCATTATTATACCGTGTTGGGAAATGACACCCCATCATCTTGAGGCTTTGGCTTAATCCCACGTCCTCTTCCCGACATCCTGACCTACTGAGTGTTCTGCGATAAATGAACGGTGGCCGTTCCGTAGACCTACTCGTAGCTTGTCGCGATCAGCGTCTGGCGCGTTTGTTTCAGTGCATTGTTAAAATTTATGTGTGCTCGATGGCAATCACGCTGGCGGTATAACGGTCGGGAAATCAATGGTATAAGTGTTGTTTGTGCATGGAACTGGGCTGGCGGATGGCGATAGGCGGAAATGGCGGTAGCTAATGGAATAATGCATTGGGGATTTTTGTGCAATGGTTTTGGTCGGCGGTGAGCGAAAATGGCGGTATAACGGCAGGTGGTTTAACGAGAGAGAACTGTACCATTTTGCGCTACGCCCGAAAAACCCCCTCTTGCCAGCGCAAAAACTTGTAATCCAAAAATAAGACTTTTGGCAAAATTGTCGTTTTTCCATTAGGTAAATTTTTATGCGCAAGTTATATTTGCACAATTTGAGGGTCAATGGAAAAGCAACTAGCGATGATCAGTGATCTTTAGCTTCAGGTTGTTGACGTCTTGTATCTTTGTTCGATACATGATATCTTTAACACAACTCTGATTTTGTTTCAATAAACCACAATACATTTTGTGCCGTTTCTTGAGGTGTAGCCATTTTTAAGGGTTTATTTAACAGATTTCATCAACAGAGTACCTGAAATACACAAATTCAGTGTGATTAAAAACGCTGATAACCACTGACTACATAGAACAAATCTGATTAACATACAGCTCTGGAAAAAATTAAGAGACCATGCGGTTGTCTGTGAGATCAGCATGTCTGCATGTATGACAGCCATTCCATTCCTGTGTCTGTTGAATTCCAACACAAGCACACCTGATTCTACTGAATAAACACCTGATCCATGTCTTATTTGAGAATTAGAAGTATAAAAACCACTACTGTGGCCATCATTATCTTCTTACAGCAGGCAAAAACAGTGCTATTAGTACCACAAAAGTAATTGGAATCCAAAATAACGATATAAAACCACTAGACTTCTGCTCTGACAATGTTCCCAAACTCTGAGGACTGGTTTTTCTATCAGGACAATGCTCCTGGCCTCAGCTAGGTCAGTAAAGGTGTGGATGACGGACCACCAGATGAAGACCCTGTCATGGCCAGCCCAATCTCCAGACCTGAACCCACTTTGAAAACTTCTGGAGGAAGATGGATGGTCACAAGCCATGGAACATTGCTGAGCTTCTTCAATTTCTATGTCAGGAGCTGCATAAAGTCATCCAACAGCAATGGAGGAGAGAGAAGACACGTGAAAGCTGTCATTGAAAATCAGGGTTATTCCACTAAATATTGATGTTTGAATTTTTCCCAAGTTACAACATTAGTATTGTGTTGTTTAGAAATGAATATGAACTGGTTTTCTTTGCATTATTTGAGGTCTGAAAACACCTGCATCTTTTTGTTATTTTGACCATGTGTCATGTTCTGCAAATACACGCTCTAAATAACAATATTTTATTTGGAATTTGGGAGAAACGTTGTCGGTAGTTTAGAGAATAAAACTAAAATATTAATTTTACTCAAACACATACTTATGAATCAGAGAACATGATAATTTTGCAGTGGTCTCTTGTTTTTTTCCGGAGCTGTATCTCATCAACTGGTTTTGTAATGAATTTTTAAATTGTAAAGAGACTTTGTGGACACCCTGTATAGTTTTGCTAAAATTTTGCAGTGTTTGAAACAAGAATTCTGTCTGAAAAATCTGGACACTTAGTATTTACAGTATAAAAAAATAAATAAATAAAAAAAAAGTATTTAAGTATTTAGTATTTAAGTAAAAGTATTTGCTGTATATATTCATGTAATACGGACCACAACATTAAGTCAGCTGGTATCTTGAACAGGGTGTCGTTCACTGATGTTTTGTTCATTTCAGCTTCATTTATCCTTATATGATCCATTATAATACTTTCAGTGCTGCGACTTGTCACACTTATTCCTACATTATCCTAATCCAGTATAAATGTTTGAAGGTGATTAGTTTTGCCAAAACATGTGATTCATCTGCTGCTCTGTTCTGAAAATACTTCAGAGTTTTAAATGTGAATGTTTTCCAGACCTGTGTCTTCGTGTATAAATATGTTCATTTACACAACGTCCCCCATACATTCATGACATTCTGAAGTCACTGAGAAGATCCTCCTGTTGTCAGACCTCACACCCAGCGCTGCATCCAGTCGACCTCACACACCCACACACATATACACAGCAATAAACACTTGATCTATGGTTGTGCAATAACATTCTTACACTGTGCATTATAGAATATGTAGCCTTCAGCAAAGTGCAGGACTTATGGTAAATACTCTTCATACTTTGCTCTTTTACATATAATTTTTCTATACTTATTTATTTAATATTTACACTATTTTATTTGGATATTATTTTATATATTTATTTCTTACTTTAATCCTTATTGTCTAAAGACTCTAATTAGTGAATATGTATAATGTCTGATATATTTTCCTTATATTTTACCTCTACCTCACAAGGTTATATCTATTTGTGGGATGCTGTTTACATGATGGTTAAAGAAAGAGTGCAACCTAATTATCTATGACTATCCTGATCACCTATGTGTTTATATCTGTAAATGACATTCATTTTCATCTATATACATGTATTTGTTTTTATTAGTGGTTTTCGTATTTTGAGATCCAGGTTGGGTTGGTATGGGGATGGCCATTGGTTCCGGGGGGGGGGGGGTGGTGGTGGTGGTGGTATCACAAAATGTTGTATTATGAAATGTAAATTTCTTCCTTGTTTTTTTTTTTTTTTTTTCTTTTGTATTGTACTTTTGGAGATGCACAATGAAAATAAAAAAAAACTGATAAAAAAAAAAGATTATATCTATTTAAGTTGCATCTTTTATGTCTTTTCTCCTCTTACATGTTGTGTTGATGGCTGTGTTTTTGATGAGTTTCTGTGATTTCTTTGCTTTCGTAGGGAAGGTTTTTTGCACATCTTCACCTCCTTAAAATAATTACCTAAATCTTTTTTTTTTTTTTTTTTTTTAGCAAAAATGACTGTTTTGATTAAACCTTCAAATACTTTCTGGTTAAGAAAGTTTTTTTTTTTTTAAATCATGGGAAGGAATGCTTCTAGGACCCAAAAAAGAGTTTGTTTGAGGTGCTGTTTGGAAAAGGGATTTATAAAGTAGATAAACAGGAAGAAAACTCCCAGACATTCTCTTTAAGCATTAAAATGCCTTTATCTCACGGCATGGTCATGTGTAGACCTTATATTGTACATGTACTGTACTACTCGCTGGTTAAGTTTTTCGTGTTTCCTGAAAAATATGAAAAAATGACATAATAATTTTAGGAAGGGGATGATATGTCATTGCTTGTCTCTAACATCTGCTGGTGCAATGTGATAATTTTTACATTTCCTTACACTTGTTCATCTTGTTACTTTTCTTCTTTTACATGTTAATCTTGTATCTAATGTGCTACGGCTAAAATTTACTTAGGGGGTCAAATGAGTGGCCATATTTGTCAAAAAAAAAGTTGTAAGAAATGCATAGAACTGTGATGAAATAATGTTAATCCATTTGTGCACAGACTACTGATATTATTTGACAGTGGAAGCTCTATTTTCAGAAATATTGGATTTTGAATAGCACGTGTATGTGAAAACTTTTGCTGGTTGACAGACGTGACAGTGGACGGACGTGACATTACCCATGATGCTCTGGTCAGTACCAGTACTTTAT